>NC_056730.1:12905819-12913319 GCF_019279795.1 Protopterus annectens
GCATCCGGCGTAAATCCTCTGCCAAAAATTACTGATGTGGAGAACTTTTCATTATTACATACCGGATCGGTCAAGGCCCGGGTTAACAACGACCACCACCAGTACTGTTAGGCAACAGGGTGCTGGCAGAAATTGGGCTACTGTTGGCTGAAGGAGAAGAGGAGGGCGAAGGCATGCCCGAAGGCAGGAAGAGAGGAGGAAGGTTAGGAGTGTAACAGTGAGGGTAGGAACTTTGAATGTTGGCAGTATGACTGGTATAGGAAGAGAGCTAGCTGATATGATGGAGAGAAGGAAGGTTGATATATTGTGCGTGCAAGAGACCAGATGGAAGGGAAGTAAGGCCAGGTATTTAGGAAATGGATTCAAATTGTTCTATCATGGTGTGGATAGCAGGAGAAATGGGGTAAGGGTTATACTAAAGGAACAATATGCCAAGAGTGTTTTAGACGTGAAGAGAGTGTCTGACAGAGTGATGTTTATGAAGCTCGAAATTGATGGTGTAATGATGAATGTTGTTAGTGCATATGCTCCACAAGTTGGGTGTTCGATCGATGAGAAAGAGAAATTTTGGAGTGAGTTGGATGAAGTTGTGGTGAGTGTACCCAAGGGTGAGAGACTAGTGATTGGAGTGGACTTTAATGGGCATGTTGGTGAAGTAAACAGAGGGGATGAGGAAGTGATGGGTAGGTATGGTGTTAAGGAGAGGAATGCAGAAGGTCAGATGATTGTGGATTTTGTGAAAAGGATGGACATTGATGTGGTGAATACGTATTTTAAGAAGAGGGAGGAGCATAGGGTGACATACAAGAGTGGAGGAAGATGCACACAGGTGGATTATATCCTATGTAGGAGGGCCAGTCTGAAGGAGATTGGGGACTGTAAAGTGGTGGCAGGGGAAAGTGTAGTTAAGCAGCATAGAATGGTGGTCTTTAGGATGATGTTGGTGATCAAGAAGAGGAGGAGGAGGAGTGTGAAAGCAGTGCCAAGGATTAAATGGTGGAAGTTAAAAAAGGGTGGTTGTGAAGTGGAGTTTAGGGAAGAGTTAAGACAGGCACTGGGAGGTAGTGGAGAGTTACCAAATAGCTGGGTAACTACAGCAGAACTAGTAAGGGAAACTGCTAGAAAGGTGCTTGGTGTGACATCTGGACAGAGGAAGGAGGACAAGGAGACCTGGTGGTGGAATGAGGAAGTGCAGGAGAGTATACAGAGGAAGAGGCTGGCAAAGAAGAAGTGGGATTGTCAAAGAGATGAAGAAAGTAGACATGAGTATAAGGAGATGAGGCGCATGGCAAAGAGAGAGGTGGTGAAAGCTAAGAATAAGGCGTATGGAGAGTTGTGTGAGAGATTGGACACTAAAGAGGGAGAAAAGGACATGTACCAATTGGCTAGACAGAGGGACAGAGCTGTGAAAGATGTGCAGTAAGTAAGGGTGATAAAGGATAGTGAGGGAAAGGTACTCACAAGAGAGGAGAGTGTGTTGAGTAGATGGAAAGAGTATTTTGAGAGGCTGATGAATGAAGAGAATGAGAGAGAGAGAAGGTTGGATGATGTGGGGATAGTGAATCAGGAAGTGAAACAGATTAGCAAGGAGGAAGTAAGGACAGCTATGAAGAGGATGAAGAATGGAAAGGCTGTTGGCCCAGATGACATACCAATGGAAGCATGGAGGTGCTTAGGAGAAATGGCAGTGGAATTTTTAACTAGATTGTTTAATGAAATTTTGGAAAGTCAGAGGATGCCTGAGGAGTGGAGAAAAGTGTTTTGGTACCTATCTTTAAGAATAAGGGTGATGTACAGAGCTGCAGTAACTACAGAGGGATAAAATTGATCAGTCACAGCTTGAAGTTATGGGAAAGAGTAGTAGAAGCTAGGTTAAGAAGGGAGGTGATGATTAGTGATCAGCAGTATGGTTTCATGCCAGGAAAGAGCACTACAGATGCAATGTTTGCTCTGAGAGTGTTATTGGAGAAATACAGAGAAGGTCAGAAGGAGTTGCATTGTGTCTTTGTAGACTTGGAGAAAGCATATGACAGGGTGCCTAGAGAAGAGTTGTGGTATTGTATGAGGAAGTGGGGAGTGGCAGAGAAGTATGTAAGAGTGGTACAGGATATGTACGAGTGTAGTGTGATAGTGGTGAGGACTGCAGTGGGAGTGACAAATCCGTTTAAGGTGGAGGTGGGATTACATCAAGGATCAGCTCTGAGTCCTTTCTTTTTTATTTATTTTATTTTATTTTACATTTGTTGACCGGGCTAGTCCAACTGGATACATGTCCATTTTCAGTGGAGGCCCGGGGAGAAAAGCTCCATATTAAAAAAAAAAAATTGCAGTGGTGATGGACAGGTTGACAGATGAGATCAGACAAGAGGCCCCGTGGACTATGATGTTTGCAGATGACATTGTGATCTGTAGTGAGAGTAGGAATCAGGTTGAGGAGACTCTGGAGAGGTGGAGATATGCTCTAGAGAGCAGAGGAATGAAGGTCAGCAGGGCTAAGACAGAATATATGTATGTAAATGAGAGGGATGGTAGAGGAATGGTGAGGATGCAGGGAGTAGAGTTGGTAAAGGTGGACGAGTTTAAGTACTTGGGATCAACAGTTCAGAGTAATGGTGAATGTGGAAGAGAGGTGAAGAAGAGAGTACAGGCAGGGTGGAATGGGTGGAGAAGAGTGACAGGAGTGATTTGTGACAGACAGGTACCAGTAAGAGTGAAAGGGAAGGTCTACAAGAGGGTAGTGAGATCAGCTATGTTATATGGGTTGGAGACAGTGGCATTGACAAAAAGGCAGGAGTCAGAGCTGGATGTGGCAGAGTTAAAGATGTTAAGATTTGCACTCAGTGTGACTAGGATGGATAGGATTAGGAATCAGTATATTAGAAGGTCAGCTCATGTTGGACAGTTTGGAGACAAAGCAAGAGAGATGAGATTGCGTTGGTTTGGACATGTGCTGAGGAGGGATGATGGGTATATTGGGAAAAAGATGCTAATGATGGAGCTGCCACGTAAGAGGAAAAGAGGAAGGCCTAAGATAAAGTTTATGGACATGGTGAGAGAGGACATGCAGGCGGTTGGTGTGACAGAGCAAGATGCAGAGGATAGGAAGAAATGGAAAGAGATGATCCGCTCCGGCGACCCCTAACGGGTAAAGCCAAAAGATGATGATGATGATGATGATGATGATGATCTGTAGATGGAACTGGGAATGTAACCACAACATATATGTCCACATGCACCATTGATGGGTTTGAGAGACCCAAACAACATAGATCTGGGGGTTTGAGAGACCCAAACAACATAGATCTGGCATAGGTATTCCCCCCCAGCCAAATACATCTGGCCTGCAATACAGTACCAACCTTAGATCCCATAAGCAGGACCCTACACGACAAGGGCAGTACATGTTAACAGTACATCCCACCTGTAGGATGTAAGGCTGGCATTACTAACATATCATGCAGTACAGTCAAGTGACGTGTCATGCTTGGGCGAACCCCCCTGGGCAGGTGCAGTAAGTAGCTAGGATCCCTCATACAAACCAATAGCCCTACACCTGACAATGGATTCACCAATGTTGGCAGGGACATCCACAAACCCACCATGTCAGCTGGGAACTACCACCCAGTAGCCTGATTACCTTGGTCTGCAGGACATGGAACATATCAACAATGAACCCATGGCTAATGTCACTGGTTATCTCAACACATGGGACCCCGCCAATGTTGGACTTGTCAAAGGCAGAGAATGCAACCTGAATCTGATATACTTCCTTAATCCAATCATGACAGGTGTAGATGAGGGGTAGGAGGTGCGCAATGCCTATCTAGATCATAGCTGGCTTTTGTACACCATTCCGATTGTAGGAATGTGTGTAGTTGTTAAGGGATCTACCTCTGTTCACAGAATATGTTTTCCACCAGGACTGCTGGGCATATGTCAACATACCACAGGTGCCATCCCGTGGACATACAGTCCTTCACAGGTCATAGATGTGTCAATGCCCTCCTCCACACTGTTGAGGTGTGCAGCACTACTGGGGTTGCTATAACTCACTGGGTGTGGCTGTTGTGGACATGACTGCCATTATTGCAGTTACTGTTGCGTCTATCCCCCCACATAGCTGTCTGTAATACTGTACAGTGAATGTAATCAGGTTCTTAGTTGTTGTTTACACCATTCACAGTACTTGAGCGCCTCACACCCTCCTAAGGGTAGAGCTATGCCACCAGCATTGGCACACACATGTTACTTTGGTGAGGATCGCAGTAGAGTGGGAAGAGGGCCATACACCATGCTGTTAACATGTTCAATGTTATCCACATTGCAGACTGCATATATAGCACTGTGTGGTTGTGCCTATCCTGTCTTGGTGGGATTGCATGTGCAACAGATGTACCTTAATGGGGACATACCTGCATGTGTACAGTCCTGTACCTATACTGCATCCAAACCAAAGGCACTGTGTGTTGTACCCAGCCATGGCATATGTACCACCCACTACACTTACTGGTGTCCATTGTAGAAGGCCTGCTGACACCACTACACCCATCAGCCATGTGGCACATGGACAAACACAACATAATCAGAACAGATACTGGTGACAACAATAATGCATCATGGCTGCACAGCTACACCTGCCAAGATATTAGCATTTCACTTTACTGCTGACATGTTTCACATCATTCCATTGCTACACTGTTGTACAGTCACCCTGTGCATCAGAACCATGCTAGCATGTCCCTGCATCGATGTTACAATGTCAGGGAGTGGCACAGGTATCATCATATGCACAGGGTGTGTTGTTGGTTTGCCAGAGGCCTAGACTGAGCCATACAATTGACAACATGCGTGTGTGTGTGTGTGTGTGTGTGTGTGTGTGTGTGTGTGTGTGTGTGTGCGCGCATATGTGTGTGAGGGGGCTGAGCATTGTTACGGGCCACTGGTTATGTGTGTGCAGGTATGTGGTTGCCCTAGGTTCGTTGTTTATGTGTGTGTGTCTGCATGCACGAAGTTCCTCCATGTGGCTGCCCTATACAAGGAATTGTGGGACAGCTGCAGACTGTACCTGGCAAGGTTTGCAGTTCACCATCTCTGGCCACGGACATGGGACCTGTGCCTGGCAGGGGTGCTACAGGCAGTATCAGGTACAGAGCCAGACTGAGTACTGTCCCCCGAGTTTGACAGACATCCACTGGATCCAGGTCCCTCCTGGGACTAGTCAGGACCTTGTGCACATGGTCTGCTATGACGGTCTGTAGACAGCCTCCCCCACAGTGCTGGGGCTGGTACTGCCACTACGGGAGTTGCTGTGACTGGTTGGACGTCCATGGCGACCTCCAGCTGCTGGTGTTGCTGGCATACGTCCATGTGGCTGTCGCAACCATCCTGCCCTGTCCTGATGCATGGACATGACATTGTAGATGAGTTCCAATGTCTCACCCCACCATCTATCCATGACCTCGATGTAATTATGGATGGCACCTGCTAGGTCACGGATGCTGTCAGTTACAGAGGTGTGATGAGCTCTCTGCGCCCCTAGACCCTGCCTGGTGTACCGTTCCATTCATGCCTGTGCCTCCATGACAGTCTGGAACATGCGTGTGGTTGAAATAGATGTGGCACATCTGCCAGGGGCATGATGACCAGTAGTGCTCCTATGATCACCCCTACACATCTGCCTATGTGATACCCCACCAGATATCTGGCTATGGCTGCTGTGTCCTGACACACATGCCATAGATACCACACTGTCCTGGCCAATGCCAACTGTAGGCTGTCCCTCAGCTAGGGCCAATGGTGATGAGGTGTGTAGAGACAGTGTGACTGTGTGCGTGGATGGTGTGGATACATGTACGTTGTCAATTGGTGGCCCAGCGGCAGCCCCTGATGACCCTTCCTGTGCCTCAACACACCTATCTTCATGGTCACTGTCTGTATCAGTGACATCAGATTCCCTGCGGGGGGGGGACCCAGTCCCACCTCACCACCTGTGAGGGGAAAATAGGGAACAGACTGTAAGACCTGTACAACACTGCTAAACAGTGCACACACACACACACACACACACACACACACACACACACACACACACACACACACACACACACACACACACACACATATTTTAAATCCAAAAATAATGGCAGACATGGCCACACACACAGACATACACACATGCAGTCAACATACATGGCAAAACATACACTCCACCTGACAGCACCTACAGAAGCTCCCGCAACCCCATAACACACACAATAGCAGGCGATGGTGCAGTAGAGTATCACACACATACCTGTAATTACACACATGTACGCATGCAGGACATGTGGGGCTCAACAGCATGCAGTGCAGCTGTAGTCAATCCCCGTTACCAACATTATACATGGCTGTGATGCATGGCTTCTGTTTGTAGGTGATGCCACTCCCCCTGGAACTCACTGCACCCATGTCCACAGCATTGCTGTGCATCTGTTCAGCACCCTGGCATGTACTGTGCTCTATACCTCACGGGTGTACACACCATTGTAGGAGGTGTCTCTGTGTGTCAGTTGTGTTTCCGCTGCTGCTTACAGCCTTTGTGTGTTCCTGGATCACATGTGGACACGTGTTTAATGAATGCTTTATGTGTATTCACATATGCCATTATCAGTGGTGCATGTATGAGTGGTAGACTACCATTAGACTGACCACAGACACAATGTACTTTATCTATGGTGAGTGTAGAGACCATTATTGACTATGACTGTGCCCTGGTTGATGTTGCCTGTGGTACACATAGGCTCATAGGTGAGTATTGGTCTGTTGGTCCTGGGGCCTACATAAGCCTAGCCACACGGGTTCCCACCCATGCACCACCCACTAATGTTATTCCCCTGTGCCCCTGTCAGGCTGTGGCGCAGACATGCTACCCAGGGTGTATTCCCCATTCCCCATCCAATAGCCAAGTGTTTCTGTAAAGAGGGCCAATGAATAGCATTGCCTGACATGTATGGGTAGTCCATTCCAGAGTGCGGGGATTCCCCAGGTCAGAGCCCTATCCCTCCAGTATGTTCTGTGTAATGTGTTGATTAGGTTTAGGACCCTGGAGCGTGTGTTAGCAGAGGGAGTGGGATGTCGTTATATGTGGCATGTTTAACTGCTCTGTGTATGACATAAATGTGTATGTTGGACAGATGTCAGCTGTGCCTGGGCAATGTGCACTGGAGTGTAGCCACAGCTGTTTGAGATGAACTGTGTATTGCATGTGTTTGAGGTTGGTAATCCCATTAGTGAGGTGTGTGCTGTGTCAGTGCACATGTACAGCTTGCATTATGGATAGGTGTGTTCGATGTGTGCATGGCCTGCACCTTAGCTATGACATGCACAGTGAATTACCAAGTATAACCTTAAACCATACTCACTGGCATCCGGCCGCTGCCTTGCTGATATCCCAGAGGTACCTACATTGTATGGGATAGAATTGATGTCAGTGGCCACAGCTGTGGCATTGCTACAGGGTGT
>NC_056730.1:12918319-13193319 GCF_019279795.1 Protopterus annectens
TGTATACACACTGATTGCATCTACTGCTTTGTGTAGGCCTTGCATTCATGACTGATTACATATTTCAAACCTTATGTGGTGTCAGTACTGGCATGCATTATTGTATAGTACAGGAATAAAGGTTATCTGTGTATGCATACCTGTATGTCATGTCATGTCCTTTGAATTGTGGGTGGGTATATGTTTAATGTCAGTATTCTCATTGGTGGGAATGGTTGCCACACTAAACATTTAACAGGTGCCAGTTGAAGGGCTTGTAGGTGAGGGATATACTTTGCACCCACTACTTCCAAACTACTTCTTCATATGTATGACTACTGATACTGTTTGTATGTGTATATGTGTATGTACGTATATATATATCATATGGCTATATCTATATATGTGTATTTATAGATATATACATCTGTATATATATATATATATATATATATATATATATATATATATATATATATATATATATATATATATATATATACATATATATATATATATATATATATATATATATATATGCATACATATATATATATATATATATATATATATATATATACATATGAACATATGTATTGTATCTCTATACAATTGCTGTTATATGATTATTTGTGAGTCATACATTAATATATATCTACATATAGCTGTCTGTCTTTCCACATTTAGAGATATATATCTGTCCATATGTCCATGCATGTTCGGCTCATATTTTGGCGTGTTCCCATTCACTTGGCAATTGTCATGGATGATCGCAGCACTGAAGTCAGTAACTAACGGCAACACTTTTGTGTTTCAGACTTCATTTCCTTCTACTTACATATAACTGTGTAACTAGCAACATTTTAAGTGTATCAGGGCATTAGTTGACATATATCCCTATTTGTACCCACAGTGTGGCATACTTGGTCCAGACTTCTTGCATTAACAGGTTATGTGGTGTGATAATAATACATTTCCTGTACTGTTGACTGATTGTGCTGCATTTTATGTTTGTAAAAACATCAGGTTATGTATATTTGCCATGGTTTGGTTTCTGGAGTGCAGGGTCCTGGGTTTGAGCCTTGGAGAGGCAGTTTATTTTGTTGCTGGGCAGAACAAGGGACATATGCTACAGAGTGATTAAGGCACATTTAAGGGGTTGTAAGCGGGTTTGCAGTTGTGAGTTTGTGCGACGGTAAGCACTGCAAACCACCACTTATGTTTCCTTACAGTCAGTTAGCTTTGAATTTCTCAACCTGTGTAGGCATAGCTTACCCCTACGCAAACCTGCGCAAACCCACTTACCACTGCGTAATGGCACCTACTGCTGCTTACCCCCACGCCAATTTCTTTAAAAGAAAAGAAAAAGGGGTTGATAGGACAGTGGTGAAAAATGGGCACAAAGGGGAAAAACAGTAGGGAAATAGCTAGGCATGTGCAAGAAGGGTATAGGAAAGCTCCATAGCTGCCCATTTCTTCTACAGCAACAGCTGTGTATATACACTATATTTGCAGGTAGATTTGGACCCTCAATGCCTGGGAGAGGGGTGAGGATAACATATATTCATTGTGATGTCAATTAGACCAGATTACATGTGTCCAGTGAACACGTGTGCAAAATGGACAGCTATGTACAGGGCGTGATTTTTTTGTGGGACCAGATTAACCTTTTTTTTTTTCAGGTGAGAGTGGGATGTTTGGGAGGAGTAGTAGGTATATTTGGGGAGGTGGGTTGGGTAGGTTAACAGGCAAGACACACAAAATGCATAGAGGGCCAGTATATGACACATGTGGGGGGTAAACACCTTGGACGGGGAAGGGTGTCTGGAAGTCAGGTAAACACCTTGGACAGGGAAGGGTGTTTGGAAGTTGCAAGCCCATGAGCCCCCAACTGGAAACAGTGGGACTGAGGTCCCCACCCATGGGCAGTCACCACTGCACCTTCATGGCCCTGAAGGTGGCTGTGCTGGGGGCTGTGTAGGAGGGGCAGGCTCACCCTGTAATAGCGCCACTCAGCCCTCAAGCTGGCGTAGCCGCTCTCGATAGTCCAGATCTAACTCCTTACACACCACTTCCCAGACCTGTTGACGGGTGACAGGTTCCCCTCCAAACCCGCTCCGAAGGGAGGGGGCAAGCCCCATCCCCTGCAGCGGTTCTACCTGAAAGTGGGGCAAGGCCCATGGAGGATGAGGTCCCATGGCTGGGCCCCAGTTGTGCTGGTGCCCGGGGCCATGGCCAGCTGAGGTGGGACTGGTGGGTCTGCTGGGACCGGCCTTCCCATATGAGTTGTGTTGTCACAGGTTTATGACGGATATATGTTAGTAACAGTCAACCGCATTCAGGATTAGTTATAACAGCATGCATAGGTATTCGCATTAACCCAACACACCGGATTTAACTCAGTTGCAGAGCAAGCAGAACACATGCATATATGGAACAACAGTGGCCATTACTGGTGCATGCAGGTTTCATTGATGGCAACAGGCCACCAATGTGGGTGTATTTTCACATGGCACATGCATAGAAACAAATGTGAATATTTATACACCATTAGGACATATGTCCCAACAAAACTGTGGAGTGCACACATACCAGTTGAGGAGTGTCATTGGGTTATTATGCACATATGGTAGGGGTGAGACAGAGATTTCAATTAACAACTAATATATCCTTGTAGTTTACACAACATTCTTAGTCACTGCAGTGGTCTTTCCTTTACATGTATTATTACACTACACAATGGCCTTATATTGTACACTGGTATGTTTATAAGTTATTATATATGTGACCTGTGTCTTACATACAAACGTGTCAGGCTGCAGGTATTAATGCGACATATGCTGAGTATGGAGTGGGTGGAGAAAAGTGACAGGAGTGATTTGTGACAGACGAGTACCAGTAAGAGTGAAAGGGAAGGTCTACAAGAGGGTAGTGAGACCAGCTATGTTATATGGGTTGGAGACAGTTGCATTGACAAAAAGGCAGGATTTAGAGCTGGATGTGACAGAGTTAAAGATGTTAAGATTTGCACTGGGTGTGACGAGGGTGGACAGGATGAGGAATAAGTATATTAGTGGGTCAGCCCAGGTTGGAAGGTTTGGAGACAAAGCCAGAAAGGCAAGATTACATTGGTTTGGACATGTGCTGAGGAGGGATGCTGAGTATATTGGGAAAAACATGCTAAGCATGACGCTACCAGGTAACAGGAAAAGAGAAAGGCCTAAGATAAGGTTTATGGATGTGGTGAGAGAGGACATGCAGGTGGTTGGTGTGACAGAGCAAGATGCAGAGGACAGAAAGAAATGGATACAGATGATCTGCTGTGGCAACCCCTAATGGGAACAGCCGAAAGAAGATGATGACGTTGAGTACTGCTGACATACAGTTTGGGTGAGGTGCTAGAATGACAGGTTTGTTTCCATATACATTCTCTGACTATGTACATGTTTGAATATCAGTTATATGTCATTGACAGCTGCCTAGATTTATTGGAAAATTACACCGGATTTTCAGGGGAACAGGGTACCAAGCTGGTGATATGGGCCATTTATCTGGACATGCTGGACAGATTGGAACAGTTGTGGGGTATGAATATGCATACAACTTACATTTTGAACATTCTAGCAAATTCTGTACTGTTCTTGGGTGTACGTATGCATACAGATTTCTATATGGACATTCTATCACAATCTGTACAGTTGTGGGGTATGATTATGCATACAACTTAGTAGCACTCCCAGGATTCAGACCCCTGCTGTGTGTGACAAAATATTATAGCTAACATCACAGTACATTGTGCTATCAGGGAATTGATGTAAAGCTTTCAAGTATTTTCTAAGTCTCCCTAACTTGTACAATATTACTGACCTCTTGGCACTTCCAGCATTGTTATGCTGGACTTCATGCCCATTTTATCTGCATACCACGGTGTGGGTGACACTGCTTAAGATGCAACATTATATTTATAGTATGGAACAGATCGCCAACATATGAGAGAAGAGTAAACAGAAGCACTCCAGGGGTTATATCTTTATTCACGGACTATAAGACATTTATTTCTACTGGTGCAACACTTTCTAAGGCTGTTATATATATATTTGTTATGACAGTACATGCAGACTGATTACTAACCTGCCACGCAACACAGCCTTTGCAGGCGAGCATCATGGGCTTGCTGGTTCACAGCCCACTCATTTGCAGCTGTCAGAGAAGTGCAGTGATATATAGCCATACCTATCCATAATATACACAAGCTAGGCAATTATTTACTACTTAGTAGAATGAGTACTTAGTCAGTTCTGGGGCATTGAGCATCTGCCAAGACTCCTGGATCCACTGTTCCAGTACAACCCCCCCTCTGCCACTTCAGGTCAGCATGGTGGTGCCTGACCTGCTCACCAGTCCGGGGGATACCTGTGGCACTGGTGAGGTCATGGGCAAGACTGTCCCAGGCCTCCATTTTATACTGCGATACCTGGTACTGGCCCTGCAGTAGTCTCTGATCATGGTGTTTTACCAGGAGCCATACCATGATTTTTGACTCCTGGATGCCGCAGGGCTGCGCTCTAAATAGAGTGCCTTCACCCACACCAGCCATTCTGCCTGAAGTAGGAAGCTGCAACCAGTTATGGGTAGTATTCCCGGCTGTGGGGTTTAAATACGGACATTTTGCCACACTTCCCCGTGATTGGCCAGTTTTGAAAAGGCTAAGCTATGGGCAGACCTGCTTACATGGGGTTGGCACTGCTTAAAGTGGTATACCAATAGGCAGATTGAATTGGCTCACCTACACATTGCTTACACTTAGTAACTTGAGTTGTGCTGCGGTTAGCATTGCTTAATGGTTAATTAGCACTATGTTTGCCATTTGCAATGATTTATTCATTACAGGTTATATATGTGTCTGGTATCCATGATTCATGTGTACATTCGCTGTATACAATAACGCCTCCAATCTATGCTTACTGCAGTACTCCAGTTCACATATTTATGTTCTGTGGCAAGTTATCCAACGTCAAACTGTACATAGATGCAGTTCACGTGTTTGGTTTGATTTTCCTGTGGTGAGGCTTAGTTATTGATACCTCATGCATATCTATTGCTATGATGGCTTGGTGGTTAACTACTGTGACTATAGTGTTTAAGGTCCTGAGTTTGAGCATTGCAGAGGCAATTTATTTTGTTGCTGGGCAGAACATGGCCCATTGGAGCCAGAGTGTTTGCGCAACGGTAAGCACTACTAACCTCTGGATACAGTTTCTTACACTCAGTTAGCTTCTACTTTGCTTAATATGTGTAGGCAATGCTTACCCCCATGCAGTTGCACTTAGACATGCTTACTACTGCTTATTTGTGCTTAAACCTGCTTACTAGTGCCTTATTCATTATGACACTGACACTTCACATGTGCATTTAATGCAGTACTCCATTTCACATTTAAATGTTATTATGTAGGTTATACGGCATATAGATGTAAATATTTGTTCATATACAGTTTTCACATGGGAAAATGATATGTGCTGCAGTGGGACTCGAACCAGGAATGCCTGTTCGTTAGGTGGATGCTCTAACCACTACACTATTGCTGTGCTGCTTCATTTGCATATATATTCCTTGTTATCCTCTTCAGCCTTTTCAGCTGCTTTTACCATAGCTGACGATGGGCAAACCCACGCACTTACAGTTAGCTGTACTCGGGGTTTAAAAATAATTAATACAAGGGTTTCTTTATTTATTTCAATGTACTGTTTCTGTTGAACATATGGGGACTGTTGCTGGAGATATGCGGACACCTATGAGCGGTTTTGCTAATTTATTTACACTTTCTTATGTTCTATTTTGCAGGGGCATGTTTATTCTGAGAGCTCTCAGACACGCCCCCTGCACTCGTCCACGCTCAGTGTAGGATTTGGAGCTCCGGTGGCGTGCCTTCATTGTTATGCATGGCACGCTGCCGTCCTCCTCTTAAATTGCCGCTTACGTGCAGGACTAGTTTAGTCCTGCACTGCAGATTAGTGAATCCAGGGGTTAGTCTTTCAGTCTTCTCAAAGGGGCTTTCCTACTTAGCCATATATTTGTTCACCATGGAGGGTAGTGATACCTGATCTCATTGTGATAAATTCTCTAAGTCGGGTATTCTTATTAAATACTCATTGTTGTGTAACTTGGGCTTTCTGCTTGTGCTTCTTTACAATTAGTCTGTCCTGTAAACAAATGTAATGTTTTTCAGTAGTGCTTTCTCTTCTTCTTAATTCTGTTTAGCAATATCAGGTAGATCTCTGGGATGTCTACAGCAATATCAGGTAGACCTCTGAGATGTCTACTATACAAGAGTTCAAATGAGTAAACCTAGATAAAGCTTGTGGCACCTCTTATATCGCAAGCAGTAAGTAAGGTAATTAAGGTAATGATCACTGATTTTTCTAAATATGGATTCCTCTGTTTCATTGAAACTCTCTACTAAACCATCAGTCTGTGATGAAACACTGTTGTTTTAATTTCTTAACCATATGGCATTGGCACAGCTAAAATCATGGCCTTGACATAAAGGACATACCTTGATCAGTGAGTATCTCTTTAGATATTCCTACACTAGAGAATAACAGTACCAGTTCAATGGCAGTAACCTAAGCATACATCTTGTGTAATTGTACAAGTTCTAGAAATTTTGTGGCATAATCCATTTGTACTAGTATATATACTGCTATCCATTGTTTGATGGTAAATCCAGGATGAGGTGTAGTTTTCTGACATTCTGGGCAAGAATTGCAAAATGTTAAAATTTCTTTAATTTTCCCTGCCCAAGTAAACATAGCTAGTATTCCTGCCTTAGTTTTGTCCTTCCTCAGGTGACCTCCTATCATGTGACCATGGGTTAACTTCATTACTGGGGTACAACAGCATTTTAGCACTAACAACTGATATAGAATTCCCTCATATCTTTACATACTCTTGTAGATCATATTTTAACTCAAAATGTGGGCATGAAATGGGAATATCTTCTGCATTATCTTCCCTATAGCATTAGTTACGTTTTCTTGTGATTTACTTAAATTATCACCTTCCCATTGGGTTTTTTAACTTTATGTTGCAAGGCCATAAGTCTGCTTATTCAGTGTTACAGTCTGCACCAATTTGGCTTGACATGGAGGATCCAATTCCTCTCTTAATATAAATGACACTGGACCTTCTTCTCTGTCTTGCCTAACAAAGGCTATTTCTGGACAAACAAATCATCATTGCCGTAATTTTTCCACTATCTGTGCAAGCCTCCTTTATTTAACTATCTGTTCTCCTTTGAAAAAAATGGATACAGAACTCTATCTTTCCATCCTTCTCATTTTTGTATTCACTTCCTTTTTTTTTTTTGCTGTGAGTGGCCTCATGTAAATGCCTTCTTCCTCTAAGTTGTCCTGTGTGTTTCTGTACTAACACTTTTTGTAAGTCTCTGTGCAGATACATGTCTTCGACTGATTTTTACTTCAGAGTTTTCCATCAGTTCACCCTCCGTTCCTTTGCTGATATCTCTTAGAGTAGTAGATTTCTTTTTTCCATTGGTAGAAGACGGTTTTGGTAACTTACAAAGTCCTTTTTACTGTCAAACCATAACTAAATTCTAGCCCTTTTTTAGCTTCTGTGCTAATTCCCTTCTTCTCAGTTTGATTTGGGGTCTTGTAAGAGTGTCACTGCCCTCTTTTCTCACCATTCTTATCTTGGATAGTTACCTCAACGTTTACTTTATCTTATTCTTATTAGGTATAATGACCTTCTGTATAGTGTCTATAATGTTCACTCTTCCCATGTCTTTCATAGTACTGTAAACCTGGGAAAATATTTCCTATTATAATGTCATCAGTCAGATGAAGAACCACAGCTACATGATGCAAGTATTTCCTAGAACTGTTTGGATTTCCATGTCGGTGATTGGATATTCATTTTTTTCACTATGAATATATATTACCTTCACATTTTGTATATATTTTAAATTGATGGAGAGATAGATAGCTAGCTAGCTAGATAGACACGGGGATACTTAGGAAAGGGAATCATGCTTCCAGAATCTATTACAGCATAAAATAATTTCCCTTCCAAAAAATAGTATGTTTTACTAACTTGGGTACCATGTGGTGACAGAATGCTGACTCAGTAATATTAGTTTCATCCTTATCCCTTTCCATAGGAATAGTTTCATTTATAAAATGCCCATCAGTTTTCACATTTCAAGTACTGGTATTCTTCTCAGTTGTTGTCGTTGTGTCTTTCGGCTTATCCCAGTCAGGGGTCGCCACAGTGGAACTCCGATCCGCTAATGTTTGGTAGTGGATTTTTATGTACCTAGTTACCAGCCCTGATGCACAACCTTCAACGAAGACACACCCATTCACGCATGCCTCCACCCAGAAGACGCTCTAGCTGAGAATCGAACGCAACGTCTTGCTGTGAGGCGACAACGCTACCGCAGCACCACTACTATTTGTGGAAAAGAATCAAGCTATGTGATCCCTACCTTCACATCAAAAACAAATTAGTTCACTAGTCAATACCTTCTGTTTCAAATAACAAAACACCACTAAATAAATAAATAAATAAGAAAAATGTAAGTCAGATTTTATGCATAGGATAAGCCCCATGCACCTCACACACCCCTCTTCTACTTATACTAACCAATTAACAAACCAAGATCACACTATAGCAGAGAAAAGGCAAATTCCCTATCCCCATTGTACTGTGACCTTGAAGCAGATAATGGCATTTGTTGAACTTCTGTGCTTTCAGTCTTATGTACTGACTGCAGATATATTCAGCGTTTTAAATGTTTGACAAAGCAAGGAGAAGCAATGAAATGTAAGTCATTGGCACTGTAAAGCTACCATCTCGTTCTCTTTATGTACCTTGCATCTTTCTACTTGTATTTTTATTATTGTTTAGTCGCCTGGTGCTACCAATCCTGTAGTGATTCCCTTCCAGAATATCACTCATTTTCAAAGAACAAACCAGATAACAAAATGAATAAGCCAACAGACTAACAGACATACTTACATACATGCATAAATGAATAAATAATTCTTACATTCAAACAAAATGTGCACAGTTGTATTCTCTTAATGTAGAACAATCTCAACAGCGTTTATACATACAGATAGACAGACAGACAAATGAAAGAGAAGCAAGTATATCAATGTATCACCTTAACTAATTTGCCTGTTTTGGTGAATCGTGTGTGTCTGAGGGGGAACCGATGCTGCAGTCTCTTGGACATTTCTTAGCTGCTGCAATAACTTACAGATAGAACCAAAATGGTGATCAGTAAACATGTTAATATAGTGGGCTTAAGTTTGGTTTCAGGTTAAACACCTACTTCTGTAGTGTGCATTCCTGGACTGTGACTAAGCCTTTACTTCCAAGCTGTCTAATTGGTATGGCAATTCATTTATGTCCTGGGTCAGACGGCATATTGATGTTTTGTCTCCTTTCCCTATATGTATTCCTCTTTGGTTACTCATAACAATTTTTAAAACAAATGTTTTTTAGTGGGTATATCAGATTATATTTTTGCAAATCATACTACCTGAAAATGAACTAGAAATTAATTTATGTCAATCTGCTGTGTGTGTGTGTGTGTGTGTGTGTGTGTGTGTGTGTGTGTGTGTGTGTGTGTAAAATAGTCATCAAACCAGTAGAAACCTGGCTTTAAAATAGATGCTTTAACATATAAGATATCCATGTAGTTAATATAGGGGAACTGCAACATTTCAGCAACATTATATTTAAAGTTTGCAGAAAAGACTTCTAAGTAATTGGACAGACCTATCAGCTTTGCAAGCCTCATCAGCAAAGCCATGGAATGTATCATAACTGAACTCATGAACTGTGATATCAAATATTTTATCAGACTTGAGCCCCAACAGTTTGCCTATCTAAATCCCTTAGAGCCACACGCTCGAGGGACTTGAACCTCAGCACAGAAATAAATAGAACTTGCTGGAGGGACAGGTTCATAACCCAGAGGCTCCCTTCGCTCTGGAATAGAATTCCAGTTCATGTGAGGCAGAGCACCTCACTGAATCTCTTCAAGAAGAATCTCGATAGATGGATGGGGGATCGTAGGTTTGTCCCAGGGATTACTCCCGTGTCACTGTTAGACAGAGGCACAGTAAACTAAACTTTAAAAAGGGCACAGTATACTCAAATCAAGGGGTGGCGTAAGCCATACAGAATCGGGCTAGGCTTATAATTGCCTCAGGGCAGATAGTCTAGTATGAACCTATGAACCTATGAAAGGCAGGTCCTGTCTACTGGACCTGGTAAACTTTGAAAGGGTTACAGATGTTGTAGACAGTGGCCATGCATTACGCATGATGTATCTTGACCAGGTCAAAGCCTTCAACACCACCCCACCCCCCCTTGCTGGTAATGTACAGAAGCTATATGCTTTAAAAATCAGCCTATATGAGTCAGGATGGATAGCAAACTGACTGAAAGAACTCATAGAGTGCAATTTGCAGGTGACCCATCAGAAGATATGAAAGTGATAAATGCTGTCCCTCTGGGCTTTGTGCTGGAAACTCTTTTTTTTTCACCATTTACATATCAGATCTCTACCAATACCTCTAGCTAACAAAGCTTACAGACCACTGGAAAATGGAGTTGTTGTCAAGTGACCCTCAAACACCTAAAACCTCCAGAATGAACTACCCCTTGTAAACTGTTGGTGTAATAAAATGAGCTCAAAGTAAGTGCTAAAAAGTGTAATATCATAACTTTTGGTAGACAACCCCTCTGCTTATCATACTGTATAAAAACACACTTCAAAAAATGAAAATGTAGTCAGGAACGTAGGAACTTGGGTTGATAATGCCTTCATTTTTGACTAGCATGTGACCAACAATTAGAAGAAATCTTTTTATTTAGCCTAGCTAATTGGCAAAGGAATGTCATCAAAGTCTAAAGAGGTAATCACTCTGATATACTGAGCATTGATCAGGCCAGTTATTGTGTACAATGTCCCCTTTGGGATGCTTCTCACTAAACATATCAAACAAATAGAAAGACCCCTAATGTTTCTAGCCAAAAAGATCACAGAGCTCAAGTCACTGAGCTAACAAGACAGGCTGAAAGCTCTATCCCTTTACTCAGTGTCTTACAAACTTTTGATGGGAGATTTCTGTCTCACTTACCATGCCATTAGGGAAACCTAGTTGTTCTGGACCACCTGTATCTCTCCATATTGAATATCAATTTACAAGTATTAGAAACACCAATCTAAATCTTCACCAACAGATAAATAAAACATGGTGGCGGGGCAAGTTTATGACTCAGTATCTCCCAAACCTCTGGAATAAACTTAGCTCACATGTTAAACAGTGTCACTCACTATTTCTTTAAGCATAACCTAGATGACTGGATGGGTATTCACAAATTTACTCTGAGATTGACTGGTGTAACCTTCCTGTAGAAACGAAGTACAGTATGAGGGAGATTAAATTCACAAGGTGTGAAAGGCCATAAGATTCAGTGACCTTAGAATATCTATCAATTTATAAAATGGGCACACAAACACATATAATTAAGTGACTGTGTGTGTGTGTGTGTGTGTGTGTGTGTGTGTGTGTGTGTGTGTGTGTGCGTGTGTGTGTGAGAGTGTATGTATATTCATGTGTGTGTGTGTGTGTGTGTGTGTGTGTATGTGTGAAAGTGTATGTATATTCATGTGTGTGTGTGTTTGTGTGTGTGTGTGTGCACGTACGCTCGTGTGCGTTTGCGTTTGTATGAGAGTGCACATGTATTTATGTGTGTGTGTGTGTGTGTGTGTGTGTGTGTGTATGTGTGAGTGTATGTATATCCATGTGTGTGTGTGTGTGTGTGTGTGTGTGTGTATGTGTGAAAGTGTATGTATATTCATGTGTGAGTGTGAGTGTGTGTGTGTGTGTGCACGTACGCTCGTGTGCGTTTGTATGAGAGTGCACATGTATTTATGTGTGTGTGTGTTTGTGTGTGTATGTGTGAGAGTGTATGTATATTCATGTGTGTGTGTGTATGTGTGAAAGTGTATGTATATCCATGTGCGTGTGTGTGTGTGTGTGTGTGTGTGTGTGTGTGTGTGTGTGTGTGAGTGTATGTATATTTATGTGTGTGTGTGTATGTGTGTGTGTGTGTGTGTGTGTGTGTGTGTGTGTGTGTGTGTGTGTGTGTGTGCACATACGCTCGTGTGCATTTGCGTTTGTATGAGAGTGCACATGTATTTGTGTGTGTGTGTGTGTGTGTGTGTGTGTGTGTGTGTGTGTGTGTGTGTGTGTGTGTGTGTGTGTGTGTGTGTGTTTGTATGTTAGAGAGAGAGAGACTGAAGGAGTGTCTCTATGTATTTTTAATCTGGTTGCAGCATTTCATACACATTAGAAGATACTGCTCGAACAATTCTGAATATTCACTTGAATAAAATATATCATATTTACAAGTATTTTAGAGTAATGCCTAGGATAAACGTTTACTTTTTTTAATCAGACATAACTCTGTTCTAGTCAAATAAATATACACTCTTAAGTCTCAAGTTCTGTCTGAGTAGTAAAACTCTTCTCAGAAAAATAGTTTTCAAATGTAATTATCTGGAAGCATTTCTTGCAAAACAACTTCTGTCATAATTCATTAGTCAACTTAGTTGTCTGTTGAGCTACAGAGACAATACACAATACACGTAATTAGCCACCACTAAAGTTTGTCAATCATACGTATACATCCTGTTATTAGGACTTTGGTATACTCTCACAATGGACTTATTTCAGTTTTGTATTTCTGTAACAATTTAGGTAAATACATTCATAGGAGTATATTAGGGGACCAATGGCGCCTTTTTTAGCCTAACCATCGAACCCAACTGCATTGCATAAATTTATGTGCCTTAGAGGTTAAACATATTCTGCGGTTTCCCACACATTCCAAGGATGATATTTCTTTCCTCACAATTCTTGTTTCCATCTTTTGCTGGCCACTGTCTTACTACGTTCATGCATATAAGGCAAATTAAAAATGAAGAGACTGTCATTCGGTGCAGAAGATTGAAGCCTTTAGCTATTGACAAGCTGCTTCCTGTAGCTGAGGGAACAGAGTTTGGTTCTTTTCACCCCCATTTCCTACTGCGTGACTGAACAAGTCACTTAACTGGATGGTACTCCTTGGTCATCCCCAGAAAAGGGGCACTTTTGACCTGTGGTTTATACATTTAGTAAATAAATAAAATAAAAAGACAATGATAAATGTGTGTTAACTATTATTGAATGGTTTGCTTAGCAATGTGAAGGTGTTTCCCTTTCTTTGATTACAACGATCAAGGTGTTAACTAAAGGAGAACAGTCATCAGTTTTGGTCTCCTGAATGAAAGAGATTATGGACTCAGTGATATAATATTTTAAATAGTTGCCTTTGTTAATTAATAGGGTCTGAGGGTGGGGTTTTGAGCACTTGACCCACTCAATGGAAGAACCAAGCAGGGGAGGGGTGGGAATGAACTTCTTAATGTTGCCTCACTTTGTGGGGGAAGATGGGTTTTCTATCTAACTGTGTCCCATACTAGAGGAGGGGCTGTAGCTCAGGTGGGTAACATGAAGGCAAAGTTTAAGTGGATCATCTGCAGTGGAATGACTGTGATAATGTGCACAGGGACTACATTGATGTTTAATGGTGTACCAGAGGAAAGCCTCCCTAAGTATTAGGATGTCACTGTCTCCTACCCACCTACCTGTAGATATTAAGGAGAGATACTGGAGCAGACAACTTCTGGATGATTGGAGTACAGCAAAATAGATGCGAGAAGAAAATAAAACCTTCTATACACAAGTAGCCTAGGAGCCGTAGATTTTATAACTGTGCTGTTTGAAATAATAGTCACAAAATAAGCAAGAAGTTGTCACAGAAATCAAATAGACATGTACAGAAGATTGCCTGTTTGCAACTTGTCAGCCTTAATCAAGTGACTCTGGCTGCCACACTCATATGTTGACAGTTTGAGACTCAATGTTCTTTGTGCTTTAGTAATGTCTCTTGTAGCAAACTACCACTTCTAAAGCCAGTTCATGTACAGAAAACATAAACATCCATAATGTGATCCAGATGACACAGTTTTGATTAGTAAACCTGATTCTTAAGGACTTCACTATGGAAGTGAATAATAGGGGCTGGATGATACTTTTGCTTGCTCGCCTTTCCAAAAAGGAGAGGTGCTCATCTTTCCAAAAAGGCGGGGTGCTCATCTTTCCAAAGGGGTGGGGTGTTCACCATTCCAAAGGGGAGAGGTGCTCACCTTTCCAAAGGGGAGGGGTGCTCATCTTTCCAAAGGGGAGGGGTGCTCACCTTTCCAAAGGGGAGGGGTGCTCATCTTTCCAAAGGGGTGGGGTGTTCACCTTTCCAAAGCACGAAGTGTGTTCACCTTTTCAAAGGGGAGGAGTGCACTCCTTTCCAAAGTGGAAGGGTGTTCACCTTTCCAAAGGGGAGGGGTGCTCACCTTTCCAAAGGGGAGGGGTAGGTTTTCCAGTCAAAGACTAGGAGTTATTGGTAGAGAGTGAAGGCTCTCTTACAGCAGTATGTGCACATGTAATACACACTAACTTTGGGTGGGGGGCTTTTGCTAAGGTATACCTAAGATTCCTGTGCAGCTATCAGGGTGGTAGCATACTGAGGCACTCCAATCTTACATTAAGGATATCTGGGGGTGTCAGAGGAGAATATAAAAAGACAGACTTCAGCACACAAATGATGGCATGGAGCTGTAGTGGGAGCCCACAAAGAATTGAAAAAAAAAAAGAAGATAAGCATCCATTCTGATGTTATGGGGCAACAGCAGTGTCATTTTCAAACTTGATTATAGTTTACAGGTCAGGTGTAGTATGGTCCCCTCACATTTAACAGAAGCCGTGAAAGCAGGTATATCTAGAGCAGTAGATGTCTCCATTACTGAGCAGATGCACAAGTGAGCATCTTCCTCATTTATATCTGAGCTTATACATTTACTATTTCCTTGTCTTCTATCTAGTTTTAGGTATGAAGGTTGCACCTTAGCTGTTTGCAGATGATGTAGTCCTCTTTGCATCAAGTACCTGTGATTTCTAGCACAAAATGAAGTGAATGTGATGAAAATCAGTACCTACAAATCAGATGTAATGCTTCTTGTTAGAAGGAAGTGAATTGATGTCCAAGAATGAAGGGGGGTAGCTGCCTCTAGCGCAGAAGTAGAACAACCTCAGGTGAAGGCAGGGGGACCAGGAAAGTGACCATCAGATAGGTGCAGTATCAGGAGTACTGCAGACATTGTGGCTTAGTCATAGGACAAAATTTTACTTTACTGGTCAGTTAATCTTCCCATCTTCACATATGGTAACACGGTTTTGGTAGTGACCAAAAAGATGAGACTGTGGATACAAATAGCAGGAATGCAGTTCCTTCAGAATAGCAGGGCTCCCTCTCCATGAAAGAATGAGGAGCACACAGCAGTCCAGAAGGTTCTGGAAGAAAAGCCTTGATTGGAGTCAGTTTATCAGGTTAGGGCATCTATTGAGCATGCAGTCTTGGTTCCTGTCATGTATCCATGACATGCTTAAGGAGTTCATATCTCTTATCTTACACACCACCACTAAGCTACAGATATACTATTCTGATCCCAGAATAATACATTTAGATTTAAATTGGTAGCATTTTATAAATGACTCAAGATCAACACTAACAGAACATGCTGTAGAGACAGGTGTGTCGCCCAGAGATTGACGCTGCTCTGGAATAAACTTCCAATTCATGTGAAGCAGAGCTGCTCAATGCCCCTATTCAAGTGCAACCCAGACAAATGGATGGGTGACTGCAAATTCACCCTGGGAGTAACACCCATGTCCCTCATGTACAGAGGTAGTCAGTGCTGATTTGTAAAGTACGTCCATCTAACCAGGGACAATTGGGGCAACCTGGGATTAACATGGCTAGGCATATAAAGGCTCTAGGACCGCTAGCCTAGTAACCTCCTACATACCTATGAAGACCATAGGGTGCCTTATAGTCTTTTAATTTCTTGAGGTGTCTTATTGACGCTTGTTTAACTTTATTTGTGTGTAGTTTAAATTGGGGCAACCTGGGATTAACATGGCTAGGCATATAAAGGCTCTAGGACCGCTAGCCTAGTAACTTCCTACATACCTATGAAGACCATAGGGTGCCTTATAGTCTTTTAATTTCTTGAGGTGTCTTATTGACGCTTGTTTAACTTTATTTGTGTGTAGTTTAAAAAAACACTTGGGTATATTTTGTGTATCCATAGGTTTACAACTGAAAACCTGCATGCAGGAGCTTTAACAACTGTATAGGTAATTATCTGTTCTTGTTAGGTATCATAATTACTAACACAATTTAAGCATGTTGCCTATTCTATTCCGATAGTTTGATTATGGAATAAAAAGTAGAGTATTTGTGGCCTTGTGGTGGTATGCAAAAATCATTGCTTTCATCCTTGGTGGTTTTTACATTCATACAACTTAACTTGTCTGTAATTGTCTGATGGTCCTACAGGTTGCTGTTGCTGGAGTATGGAAATCTAGTCTACCCTTCATAGCTTGCAAATAATTCCTCCATCAATAGAAAAATGTATTCTGATACTCCATGACATTTTCATCTTTCCATCTCATAGTGGGGTGAAGTTCAACAATTTGCTAAGACTTTATCTTGGATCTTGGATATACCATAGCTCATATATTTCATCATGAAACCCATTAAATCTAATGACAAAAAAAACTATAAACATATGTACTCAAGGTACAGTAATATTTCTGTATTTAAGTCAAAATTGTGTTACCTGCAGTGCAAATTGTTTTCTTGACTGCAATTTATCTTAGTAATATTTTATAAATGTATTTCAATCAGTTTGTGTGTTTATTCAATGCAGGAATTTTCTCCCCCTGTACATATTGACTTATCAGCTACTATAAAATGTTTTTATATGTGTTTTTCTGGAGCCCTTCTTCCCAACTCATTGTAAATTATTTAATATGTTGTGGGGCTTTTCTCCTCTTGTTTATAATTACTCAACTACTGTTTAAATGTTTTTGAATCTGTAGAGCTTTTCTCTCTTAGCCTCTGTTGAAAATGGGCCATTGGCTCATTCAGTCTTTCCTGATTATAAAAGGACAAATAAATAATAAAACTAATAAAATAAAATAAGTGATTTTGTAGGAGTAACAGCACTGAAGCATACACCCCTCAAGTATATATGTATATCGGTTTGGTGAAAAGAGCAATTAAAAAGATCACTTTTTCTCTGCTATCCATTGATGTCAGAGATCAGACAACAGATTTTTTGAGCATAAAATTACAATGAGGTAAAAGCACCCCCAAATAAACAAAGTATCTACAGCTAAACATCAGCTGCCCACAGCTCCTTTCCACGTTCACTGGGTCTGTTGGACCTGCCTTAGCCTCCCCAGGCCCTATTCCATCATATTTCCTGGGTCAGTTTGAAGATCAAGGACTCTGGTATAGCATCATATTGATGACAGACGTGGTTTTCTGGCACTCCTTCTGTATGCAGTAGTAACATGATGGTGTAGTGTCTGGCCTCTGTGGTGACATTGCCAAAGTCCCCACTTATTCTCTGTTAGGCCCACACCCATATACATTCCGGACCATGAGGTGTGAGTAAGTGCATACCCCCCAAGATGGGTGTACCCATTCTTCCCTGCCAGCACCTCAGTCACCCCAAGTAAAAAAAAAAAAAAGTGGGGGCATTACTTTGTATGCCATGGCACTGAATTTTATACCCACAATGATGAGCAAACAGCAGTATGAGCAATTACAGGTCCTGCAAGTCAAGGTAAACTGCATATTTTCATGTATAGAAAACATTTGTTTTGTTACCTTTGTATTCATGTTAAGATTGCTGATGTTCTGCTTAGCTTGTTAATGGAAAATGAATATAAACTATTTTGTAGGATATAAAATTATAAATTAGAAGATGGTTTAAACTTCAGTGAACATCACTGCCATTTATTAACATAAATTACAGTCATGACAGTTGAATGCAGGAAATTTTGGACAGTTTGCTTGAACACCACACACATGCTGTCAGACATTAGAAAAACAATTGGAGCCTGTGCACCAAGACATTGGGACATGTGTGATTCTGCATTTATGTCAACCCCAACAACCCTGCCTTCCTTAGCTGAACTGTCTTATATTATACTTCCTAACTATACCCATTTCTTAATGACCAATCAAATGCTAGCAATACTTAACCAATAAAAGCATGATATGGTGTAATCACAAATAGTTTTTTCTTCACTATTAATATCATCTCTTGTTTTACTTTCAATGCATGTACAGACTGCCCCCAACTGACATATGATTTCCAATATCCAAGAGATGACACACCATTCTACCAAAAACATCTAAACTAATGAATCAACTTCATTTTTATGGAAATGATTAATGTATTTCAACATGAAAAATATGTTTTCTATTATAGGATGGCAGCATCTCTATGAGACATGTACCTTCAGGACTCCTATTCCGGCATCTCTTATTTGGCCGTCTGGGGATATGCATCCAAATCCAAGAACTTTTCTCATAAATGCTATTTCTAATTAAAATGCAAGAACAAGTGCAAGAGTCGTGAATGTTGTTCATATTAGTGCATGAAGTGTGAAAAAAAAAACATCTGCTGCAAAGCTGGTTCATGGTACATGAATCAGAGACCTCTTTAACATATACAGTCCCCAACTATGAAGTTTACCCACCTGGTATAGTATTGTAAGTGTGGCAGAAATCACAAAGGTGCAGGAAGTGTTTCAACATTTTGTTAGAAAAGCCTGACCTGTTTTCCTGTTAGACAAGAAGGTTCTATATTATGACAAAGGGAGCACCCTACTTAGCCCCATAAAAGTTTCTACTCAGAAAGTAGTTTTAAAAGCTTATGTGTATGGAGCACCCTACTTAGCCCCATAAAAGTCTCTACTCAGAAAGTAGTTTTAAAAGCTTATGTGTATGCACTCATAAATGCTTGTGTGACTGTGGCTGAAAAAGTATTTGTTGGTTGGTATCTTGGCTAGTAACATAAACAAGGCATAGCTTGTTCTAGAAGTCTTAAATATTCATTGGAGACTGGTGCAAGAGGAATACAATCATTTTCTTTGACTATATTGTGGTCTCTCTTTGGTAATAATTCTTACACTTAAGACAGGTAAATCATTTAGGTGAGAGAGTATAGCGGACTGTATCTTCACAGCTGCAGCCTGTGTCATTTCTATAGTGGGTGAATCCAAAAGCATAGGTAAGTTCATAGGTAAGTACTAGGCTAACTGCCCTTGTGGGCCATTCTAAGCTTATCCAATTTCCCTTTTTGTGCTCAAATTAACTAATCCCATATGATCTCTAATCCCACCTCATCCCTAATGAGAATAACTGGGATCATACCTTAGATAATTTGGGGAGACCCATGCATGGGATAAAGCATTTGGAAGTTGTCTCTGTCCCTTAGTAGTACACGGGGCAGTCCTGGGGTAAATTTTCTTTTGACCAATCCATAGACCCAAGATGCACTTGAATATGGTACATAGGTAGGTTCATAGGTAGGTACTAGGCTACTGGCCCTAGGGCCTGTATAAGCCTAGCCAAACTGTACCCTGGCTTTTTCCACCCAAGAAAATTATTTTCCTGTGCCCCTGTTAAGCAGAGCCACAGAAGGATCCCTGGGGTGAATTTCCTACCTCCCATCCAATCATCAAGATTTTTCTTGAAGAGTGCTAATGAGGAGCTTTGTTTGATATAGATAGGTAGTTTGTTCCAGACTATGGGAAGTCTGTGAGACAAGAATCTATCCCTCCAGCATGTTCTGTTTATTGTGGTGACAAGGTTTAGGTCCCTAGAGATTGTAGCCCGGAGGGATTGGGATTTCTTTACGTGGAGCATGTCCTACAGCTCTGGGTTTGACATATCTTTGTATGTTAGGCAGAGATCGCCTCTGAGTAGGCGATATGCGACAGAGTAAAGCTGGAGTTTTTTGAGACGGTCTGCATAGGGCATCTGTTTTAAGGCCAGTAACCCGCTTTGTGAGGTATTTCTGTGGCTTTTCCAGTTGTTGTAGATGTCTTGTGAGGTACATACCAAAAGGATCATTGTACTCTATAATGGGTCTAATGAGTGATGAGTAGAGGGGAACAATGACCTCTTTTTTCCTGGATGAGAACCTTTTGTGATGAGGTGTGCAATGTAGAAGGATTTCCTGACTACTGTGGCAATGTGATTATCAAAGGAGAGACTACTGTCCACCTCTGTCCCAAGGTCTCTTACCACACTTTCGGTGTTAAGTAGACTACTGCCTATGTGGTAGTTCATGGGTACAGAGTTTTTACCAAAAGGGATGACAATGCACTTTTTGGCATTGAACTTGAGGCCATGGCTTTGACACCAGGCATCTGTCTCAGTGAGGCCCTTTTGTAGGATGTCCACATCATTAGGAGTTTTGATTATGGCTCCTAGTCTGTAGTCATCTGCAAACTTTGTTAGCCAAAGACCTTCTGTGTTAGCTTGTACTTCAGAAAAGTAGATACCAAACAGGAGAGGACCTAGGACTGAACCTGTGGTACTCCACTTGTCACTGGTCTGAAGTTGGATTTAGAGTCTGCTACTTTCACAGTGTGGGTTCTGTCAGTGAGCCAGTTGGCAACCCATCTTGTGACATAGGGATTTATACCTAACTTAGTGAGTTTGTCTATAATTCCTGAGTGGGGGGTGGTGTTGAAAGCCTTGGGAAGATCTAGATAGGCTGTGTGAACCACCTTAACCTCATCTACAGCTTTGGTGACTGCTTCATAGAAGTCTATCAGGTTTAGGAGACATGATCTGCCTTTTACAAACCCGAACTGGGTAGGGTCCAGAGTTTGGAGATTACCAATGTCATTGTTTATAAGTTCCATGATGATATGTTCCATAGCCTTGCAGACCAGGCTCATCAGGCTAATGGGGCAGTAGTCCTTAGGGTCTGTGGTGGCTCCCCCTTTGTGGAGTGTGATAACCATTGCTGTGCACCATTCAGTGGGCACAATGCTTGAGGTGAGGCTGATGACTGAACATAGTACTTAGGTGGGGTGCCAGTTCGTTCTGTAGTTCATGTAGAACGTAGCCTGGGATGTTGTCAGGTCCCATGGATGCTATGTTCTTGACTTTGGAGAGTGTGTTTTTTACCTATGCAGCCGTGATTACAGGTACTTTGCATTCTTCCGGTATAGAGGTGGGCCCTTTAGGGGATGAGAGAGGGGTAAAGTTAGCACTGAACCTATCTGCCAGGATGTTGGCAATATTAGTTGGTTCTGTATATTTAGTGCCATTGTGCTGTAACTCAGAGCAGATCTGAGTGTTGCCATTGAGATTCTTGATATAGCTATAGAATGCTTTGTGGTTGTCTTTAGAATCAGTGGCAATTTTGTTTTCATAACTAGCTTTGGAGGATTTTATGAGGAATCTCAGCTTCTTACTGAGGCTGACCACGGAGTTCCTCCAATCATGGGATTTTACTCTTTTTTTGCAACAGTTTCTTTCTTCTGTTGTAGAGTTTGTTTATAGCAGGGGACCACCAGATTGGATTTCTTTTTTTGGAGGATAGCATCTTGGTTCTGTTAGGGATTGCACGATCCATGCACTCGTGTAAGTGCTTATAAAGTGCAATTGTATAGGATTCAGCAGTCATATCTCTATTGTCCGTCAGCAGATATTTGGTTTGTAAGGCAAATCTCTATTGTCTATTGGACAGGGATGAACTTTGTTTTATGTGGATGGAGAGTCTGTTTCATTCACCAATGTTCTGCACACCATCAAGTGGATCCCAATCTACATCCTGCCACTTGATGATACCGTAAACTATATTCACGTAGTCTTTTAGATATCATAATTGATATGGTTCCTTTACTTAAAAGGAGGGTCAGCCCTGTGAATCTCCCTTAGGTCACTCCAGAGATGATGTCTGTGATGGCATATAGGGGTCATGATGGGTGTAAATATCATGAAACTGAACTACTGAATTATCTCATAAAATATTAGTATGCTAAAGAAACAAGTTAACAGGAAAAGGAGATACTATCTTGAACAACAGTAAATTACTGCGAATAATCCAGAGACATTCTAAAACTGGTTTAATCAGCTCTTCAGTCTTCATTGTAACACTAATACTACCCTGAAGACCAGGACAGCCATGAAAATGATGGTCATCTTCATCAGCATGTTTGGGATTCAGTTAAACAGGTCATCCATCTCATGTAGTCGCTACTATGCATCTCGTGTCTTCTGTTACTAAGCATGCCCTGCATGTTCCATCCAGAATACTATACAAAATATGGTGCAGAGTTGGTACATTTGAGGAACTGGGTTGTAGGAAGTAATTTCCCCATATGAGAGCAGTGGGCACCCTTCCAAAATCCAAGGCTTGTACTCTGTTGAAGAGAGCTGTTTTGACTTGTTGTCCTACACCAAGGAATGGCTCATGATAAAAAGGGTGTGACCACAAAGTATGGTCAAACATTTGCCTTACAAGCCAAGTATCTGCTATGAACCAATGTCCTTAGATGGCACAGACCTCAGTGAGAGCCTAGATCCTCAAATAAATGTTTTAATATTCTGTAATTTACAGAGATCATGGTACTGCTTATCTTAATTTTGTAGGCAAACTATAGTTCACATGCTGTCTTATCTCAGACAAGGATAGTTTCAGACTGACTTCAATCTAGCCAGTGTAAAATGCTCAATAAGTTACTTACATAGTAGGAGTTTTCAGGTTATGCTTTGAATACATTGTGTCAGTACTACAGGAAGATATATTTCTGATGTCAATATTTGTAAATAAATATTCCATTTTTATATTTTATTTTGTCATATGATAGTTGTTTACATGTTATTTATAATTACTTTATTACTCAGTTTACCAATGCTAATTATTTAGTTGCAATTATTAGAGCAAACATGGTGTCTCTTAATGTGCCTGAACAAATGTTCTGTTATTTGTTTGAAGAAGGGTATGGCATACGCTGTCTGTATATTTTTGAATCGGTGTTTCTTATTTATTTCCCCTGGACTCCACTTAAAATGGAATGTTCCCAGTTGAACCATCCTTGTCAGCAATAACTAATGCATAAATAATTTCATGTGAACGGAAATGAAATGCTTGAGAGTCTAATATTTCTCAAACCACATCATAACTGATTATCATATATGAATTAGCCTACAGGCAATGTAAAACACATTTGTTTTAACAATACCTATCATACATATGCATCAAATGCCTGTTGTTACTCAGGAGAAATAAATGATGAGGGTTTAGATATTTTATTTCGAGTGCTGTATAACAGTAGTATCTGTGAAGACATACTTGTATCACGACACGGTATGTGTCTGAAAATTTGAACCAAGGATATATTTTTCACAGTACTGATTTGATATGAAAAGAGTAACCTTAGTGATACAAGTTGTGTACTCGAGACAGCATAGTGTTTATATCTGAGAAGTAATTTAACAGGACAGATTGCAAAGCATGTCTCAAATGTGATAAATCAGGCTTACTTCTGTGAAACTGAAGGTACATTTGTATTGATCTGTCTTGCCTGATTTTCGATTCAAAGTTTTTTAGGAGAATGGCAAAAGTGAGTTCCTCAGCCGAAGTGCTCTTCTGTCTCCCCCAAAAGCAAGCTCTTAGTAATTAATGGTTTATAATATATCATAATGGATGCTTGCAGAAGAGAAAAAAGTGCTCTAGCACGAAGAACACAACATGGAATATATTAGCAGTGTATGACTTCCTGTTTTTGAAATGATTCTAAAACTTACCTCACGGGTAATAAGGGCTGTTCCAGAAGAAACACTGCTCGTGGCAGGCTCTTCAAATAAGTTAAAATTCTGAAAGTTGTTGTTACATTATTAAAGTTTTTTTCAAGGAGATTCATCCCTCTGCAACCTCAGAAATGGAAGGCTGCCCTCCCCACACCATTGCTACTTACATAATAGTAATGCCAAAATCGATGTACCTGAAGTTGAAAGAGTTCTCTGAGGTATCACATCCACACTATATATATATATATATATATATATATATATATATATATATATATATATATATATATATATATATATATATATATATATATATATATATATATTTATATATATATATATATATGGGTCTACCTGAGCAGACTAAAATTCCATTAAATCAAATTTTACTTAACTGAACAACAATACCGAAACCTTAGTTTAACGAACGTTCACATCACCGGAATTTTAATCCTGGAAAAGAGGCAGTTGGCCAGCAAAAAAAACAACACACCGAAACATGTCAAACTCACCCAAGTGAGGGACATCCTCCCCCAACTAAACATACCTACTCCGAGATCACAGTATAATGCGGAAAATAGCAAATTTCTCTTTGTTGGCCAACTGCCTCCTTTCCCGGATTAAAATTCCAGTGATGTGAACGTTCGTTAAACTGAAGTTTTGGTAGTGACTTCTCAGTTAAGTAAAATTCACTTTAATGGAATTGATGGAGTTTTGTTCTACTCAAGTGGATCTATATATATATATATATATATATATATATATATATATATATATATTTATATAGATATATATTTATATGGATTCACTTTAGAAGCTCAAAATACGGAAATATCGATTTTCAGTATTTTGAACCCATAAAGTTGAATCATCAAAACATAGAAAACTCAGAAGCGTGAAATTCAAAATCTCGCACACTGGAGATTTTGAATTTCTTGCTACTACTGCACACACACACACACACACACACACACACACACACACACACACACACACACACACACACACAGACACACACACACACACACACACACACACACACACACACACACACACACACACACACACACACAAACACAAGCTCTCTACTATGGCTGTGCCCCCCAAACCCCCTACTTAAATATTCTAACTCCGAGGTCACACTACAGACAAACACACACACAACACCACCACACAAGCTACATTCTGCTCTCACACACACATCACAGCAATGAAACACACTAACCCACACCACAGCCCCTACCTAAAACCCTTAAAACACACACACACACACACACACACTTAGCTAAATCCATGATCACAGCGGAACCTCAGAAGCGTGAAATTCAAAACCTCGGGTATTTGAGGTTTTTAATTTGGAGCTTCTGAGCTTTCGCTCTTATCAGGATTCTACTTTATGGGTTTGAAATACTGAAATTCGATATTTCAGTATTTCGAGCTTCTAAAGTGAATCCAGTTATATATATATATATATATATATATATATATATATATATATATATATATATATATATATATATATATATACTGGTCTACTTTTGTCAATTTATTAAAGAACACTCGTACAAACCCAATTCTGCAAAAGTGCATTTAAGTGAAATGCACTTTTGCGACTCACACTTCACAGATGCACCAATCACCAGATATAACACACTAGAAACACATTTTTGCAGTGGGTGGTTGTGTCCCCCACACCCCCGCTACTGAAATATACTAACTCCAAGATAGCACTACAGTGAGGAAATGGATATATTCCCTTATCCCCATTGTGCTGTACATCAGTGGGTTTGTTCTTCTGTTCTTCGATAAATTGAAATTTCGATGAACAAAAGAAGACCCATATATATATATATATATATCAAAAATACTTCTTGTGAAATTACTATAACTTTTTATACAATTAAAATAAAATAAAAATAAAAAATGAGAATGAAGACGCAGACACCAAACTGATAGTTAAGCTTTCGCTCTTATTAGTTCAAAGAGCTTCATCAGAATAAACTTGGAAAGAAATGTACAAACAGTCAAAGTAGTACAGTAAGTCATGTGAGTGTACTACCAATGAACAAGCTCAAAAGATTGAATACAGTAACCTATAGAGAATAAGAACATTTTAAAACTGTGCCAATCAAAGGAAGCACTATAATACAGTATGAATAACCATAAAATAGTATGAATAAACATGAGACAGTAAATCAAAGTCTGATTTGGACTGTTTTCAAACTCTGCCTTTAAACATGGACTTACAGAATATGTTACTGAAAATGGATGCAGCTATTTTTAACCTTACACAAAGACACTTTTCTAACCATCATTTACAGTTGCTGCACAAGGGATTTAATTTCATTCCTGCTCAAAGAGCACACCTACCTGACTTATTGCTAGACTTGAAACTTTACGCTAGAAAATTAAACTTATGTGTTTTATTTTCAGACAATCAACAGAACAATAAAATTGTACACAGCAATGTCTATAATGACAATGACTTGATTGACACTGATGGTTCTGATGATTCCCCTGACACACAGGTATCTGACCACTTGACAGCACTTAAACCCAAAAGTTTATACAACCCTACGTTACACAACAGCATATATACTTTCTTGAAAGTATGTGAGAGAGACATCAGGAAATTATGTCAGTCTAATCACACTAATAAATGGTTTAACTTGTCACAAAAAGAAAATGAGGCTCTATCAGAATTGACTAATGATAGAACCTATCATGAGGATTTGATATTGAGCACCTGGGAATTAGAAAATCTTAACAAACTACATAATTTTTCTAAATTTGATTATATCAGTTAGAGGTACCTCCACCACTTTTCTAGACACTAAAATATATTTCTCTTCATCTGGAATTTTATGCTCTACTATACACAGGAAAGAGACATATAAAAATAACTTGCTTGATTTCTCTAGCTCACACCCCTTCTTCATGAAGAGAAACTTAGTTAAGAGCCAATTCATTAGAACGTCTAGACTTGTTAGTTTAGATTCTGAATTTATAACTCAAGCTACTTTATTAAAATACATGTTACTTAACAGAAACTACCCCTTGCATTTAATGTCATCTACTTTTGAGAAAGTTATTTCAGAAAGATATACCAAACGTTTTCCCATTCTGCTATATGGATTTCAATCTGCCAATATGTCTACGGTACTTCCTGATGTTAATAGATCCCTTAGTTTCCCTCTTCCCATTTGTAGGGATATGTCTCTCATTAGAGATATTATCAGCAATAACTGGGATTTATTGTCTGATTCTGCTCATATTTCTAAAGCAATAGGACCCTCTCCCGCCTTTTCTTTTAAAAGATCCAGAACTATTAGAATGAACTTAGAAAATAGAGATTCACCTTTTGTGTTAAATAATTCCTCTACTATTTCCACCTCTCCAATAGGTATGCATACTTGTGGCAAGTGCGTAGTTTGCCCTTATATTTTGGTAGGGACTCATTACACCTTTCGACACTGCAAATACTCTGTTACATTCTCTAAGCATTTCTTTTGCCATTCCACAGCAGTGGTTTATGCAGGCATTTGTGATTCATGTAATGCTTTTTATGTTGGAAAAACTACTAGGAGACTGTCTGATAGAATAAAAGAACATTTAGGAGCGATTAGATCTCATAACTTAAATAATGCCCTTGCAAAACACAGCACCATATGCACTAACTTTTCGAAATTCCGTTTTATTATTCTTGAACAGATTGTTTGTTTTTTTGGTAACTGGGAACTGTTTTTGGAATTAAGGGAACTTAAGTGGCAGCTTTTGCTTAATTCAGAGGTATTTCCTGGGTTAAATGAATCTGTAAATATTAAGTGTGCTCTTAGATGGTATAACTGACTATGTTATGTATATTATTAATGATTTACGTCTTGATATAATAGTTATACTACTTATATTACTTACTTATTCATACTGTCTCATGTTTATTCATACTATTTTATGGTTATTCATACTGTATTATAGTGCTTCCTTTGATTGGCACAGTTTTAAAATGTTCTTATTGTCTATAGGTTACTGTATTCAATCTTTTGAGCTTGTTCATTGGTAGTACACTCACATGACTTACTGTACTACTTTGACTGTTTGTACATTTCTTTCCAAGTTTATTCTGATGAAGCTCTTTGAACTAATAAGAGCGAAAGCTTAACTATCAGTTTGGTGTCTGCGTCTTCATTCTCATTTTTTATTTTTATTTTATTTTAATTGTATAAAAAGTTATAGTAATTTCACAAGAAGTATTTTTGATATACTAATAGTTCTTCTTGATTGACTACACGGTTTTATATAATATATATATATATATCTGTATACACACACATACACAGAGACGAAATCACCGACAAACCAGAATACTGACATCTAGAACACTGACATTCTGACCTGAGGTAATTAACCACTTGCCCATCCTGTTAAACTTTGCCCCTTATCCCCGCGGTAGTGCAATTTTGGAGATGGCATATTTAGTTAGGTGGGTGTTGAGTGCACATGGCTGGGTTTAGTTTTGTTTTTTTTTTTTTCAGGATGGCCAAGCAGTTACTTACCTTGAGCCAGAATGACGGTGTTTCGGATGTCGGTGTTCTGGTTTGTCGGTGATTTCATCTCTGTGAAGTGGATGTCAGTAATGTGAGTTTTCGGGTAAGTAAAGGAGACCCATATATATATATATATATATATATATATATATATATATATATATATATATATATATATATGCATATATCTATATATAGAGAGAGTGAGATAATGTATTTATATCCCTTTATTCAGTATGCATCTCCATATTCACAGTTATTTTCTCTCTGTTCTGAGGATCATGTAGACAGTCCTCAAAATATCAAGAAACTTCGATTTAAGGGATTAATATATATATATATATATATATTTATATATATATATATATTACATACATATTAATTGAAGCTGATGTCATGCTGTCAAAACAGAAAATATACCAAATGTAGTTCAGCAGATTTTTGCCGCATCCTTTCACTTACACATAGCATTCCCATGTATAACTGCCATTGCCATCTGTCCAGTGGACATAGAGATATATTACAATGCAGAATTAGTTATAATTTAGCAGACTTCGTCCACATCCTTTCACTTACACATAGCATTCCCATGTATAACTGCCATTGCCATCTGTCCAGTGGACATAGAGATATATTACAATGCAGAATTAGTTATAATTTAGCAGACTTCATCCACATCCTTTCACTTACACATAGCATTCCCATGTATAACTGCCATTGCCATCTGTCCAGTGGACATAGAGATATATTACAATGCAGAATTAGTTATAATTTAGCAGACTTCGTCCACATCCTTTCACTTACACATAGCATTCCCATGTATAACTGCCATTGCCATCTGTCCAGTGGACATAGAGATATATTACAATGCAGAATTAGTTATAATTTAGCAGACTTCGTCCACATCCTTTCACTTACACATAGCATTCCCATGTATAACTGCCATTGCCATCTGTCCAGTGGACATAGAGATATATTACAATGCAGAATTAGTTATAATTTAGCAGACTTCGTCCACATCCTTTCACTTACACATAGCATTCCCATGTATAACTGCCATTGCCATCTGTCCAGTGGACATAGAGATATATTACAATGCAGAATTAGTTATAATTTAGCAGACTTCGTCCACATCCTTTCACTTACACATAGCATTCCCATGTATAACTGCCATTGCCATCTGTCCAGTGGACATAGAGATATATTACAATGCAGAATTAGTTATAATTTAGCAGACTTCGTCCACATCCTTTCACTTACACATAGCATTCCCATGTATAACTGCCATTGCCATCTGTCCAGTGGACATAGAGATATATTACAATGCAGAATTAGTTATAATTTAGCAGACTTCGTCCACATCCTTTCACTTACACATAGCATTCCCATGTATAACTGCCATTGCCATCTGTCCAGTGGACATAGAGATATATTACAATGCAGAATTAGTTATAATTTAGCAGACTTCGTCCACATCCTTTCACTTACACATAGCATTCCCATGTATAACTGCCATTGCCATCTGTCCAGTGGACATAGAGATATATTACAATGCAGAATTAGTTATAATTTAGCAGACTTCGTCCACATCCTTTCACTTACACATAGCATTCCCATGTATAACTGCCATTGCCATCTGTCCAGTGGACATAGAGATATATTACAATGCAGAATTAGTTATAATTTAGCAGACTTCATCCACATCCTTTCACTTACACATAGCATTCCCATGTATAACTGCCATTGACATCTGTCCAGTGGACATAGAGATATATTACAATGCAGAATTAGTTATAATTTAGCAGACTTCGTCCACATCCTTTCACTCAGTTTTCTACATACCACTGCTGTTGCTGTCTGTCCACTAGACATTTAGATGTATTACAATGAAAAATTATTACCAATGTCATCTAGCATGGCTGGACCTCACACTATATTGAGGATGCAGTGTCTGCTGCTCCATTGTAAAGAGGTAATTTACAGGAGTTCTGAGAGAGCAGTGGGAGGGGTGTCCATCCTTTCCAACTAAGTGCTGCAAACAGGCACTCCATTCAATTGGTTAGCCACTGAAATATGTGATGTACACTGGGATTTATTGTGTGAAGCTAAAAACAAGATATGTTGCTTGTTACAGCTGGAGGTTGTTTATTTCCTATCTAGGCAGTTAAACATATAATCTTAGGTCTAGTCACTAGCCTATGTATTCTTCTAGAAGTAATGCAGTAGGAGTGTAGTTTCACTTTTTTAATACTATAGCTAGTGTGTAATTAAGGATCTGCTAGTACTTTTATTTAATACTTCCATCATGTCAGTAAATACAGAATATCCATTTTGAGTTTATAGTTTAACTACATTCAATTTTTCTTATACCTCAATCAAGTCACTGTTCCATTATTTTGTTTCTACTCCAAAATATATTTTTATCATAGATAAATGATGCTAATGAATCCCAGACCATAATACCAATAACATCATCATTATTATTATGGGTTTAAACATTGTCACTTTCTTTATCTGATAATTCCTTGAACTCATTTGGTTTAGGCCAGTATAGTGGTATTCTATTAAGTGATATCAATGTTTTGTAAGTAGTTATATAAATATTCAAAGAAAGATACCGCTGCAGTCCAAAGGTCCAAATCCAGAAGGAAAAAACACGATATGTAAAATAAACAGGATAGGACCACCACGAAATAAAACATGTAGCAAAAGTTTATTTCATGACAATAAAGTAAAATAAGCACTTTCACGTGCTACCAAGGCACGCTTCTTCAGATTTCACTAAGTAACTCAAACTGTTCACTATATATATATACTCCATTTAATTGAGAACATCTGAAGCCATCATTAAACAATCATTAATCCATCTCATTAATTCAATCAAATATCAGCTTAAAGTTCACTGAGCAAAGCTTATATAAGCTACCTAAGATAATATATTCAACTGTCTGATCATTTAATGACTGTCTCTAGTAAAATCTTCTGAAACATATATAATGTAAAAATATAACAGCAATATATATATTCTAAAAAACATCAAAAACTACATATCTTATTTAGACACAGAAATAAAACAAATATAACTGATTATATATGAGACAAACATAGAAACATATGACAATCCCAAATATACTTTCTTATTCTAATAAATGCATATGGTGTTTCTCATGTCTGAAAGATATAGTCATGTGATCTATGAAAAAGCAGTATAAGTTACAATAACATAGTATAAATAAATAAATACATATATAAAAATTATTTTTAAATCAATATGTGAACACATTAAAACTATTAAATGAATATCTACTATTTTATATATATCAATTGTATCATTGCATAAATCTATGTTGATGCATGTAAAATATGAATGCATAAAGATGTATACATATATATATATATATATATATATATATATAAGAAATGGCTATAGGTTCATAGGTTAGTACTAAGCTAACTGCCCTTGCGAGCTATTTTAAGCCTAGCCAAGTATCCCCTGTGAGATTCAAACCCTGTATCTTGTGTTTGTAAGGCAAACACCTGAACAATTAGGCCACCCTCCCACTAAACATTACTTTCATAGATTCATAGATTAGTACTAGGCTAACTGCCCTTGCGAGCCATTTAAGCCTAGCCAATTATCCCTTATGAGACTTGAACCCTGCACCTTGTCTTTGTAAGACAAACACCTATATCTTTCAGACATGAGAAACACCATATGCATTTATTAGAATAAGAAAGTATATTTGGGATTGTCATATGTTTCTATGTTTGTCTCATATATAATCAGTTATATTTGTTTTATTTCTGTTTCTAAATAAGATATGTAGTTTTTGATGTTTTTTAGAATAGATATATTGCTGTTATATTTTTACATTATATATGTTTCAAAAGATTTTGCTAGAGACAGTCATTAAATGATCAGATAGTTGAATATATTATCTTAGGTAGCTTTTATAAGCTTTGCTCAGTGAACTTTAAGCTATTTGATTGAATTAATGAGATGGATTAATGATTGTTTAATGATGGCTTCAGGTGTTCTCAATTAAATGGAGTATATATATATATATATATATATATATATATATATATATATATATATATATATATATATATATATATATATATATATAGAGTGAACAGTTTGAGTTACTTAGTGAAATCTGAAGAAGCTTGTCTTGGTAGCACGTGAAAGCGCTTATTTTACTTTATTGTCATGAAATAAACTTTTGCTACATGTTTTATTTTGTGGTGGTCCTATCCAGTTTATTTTACAAGTTGTTATATAAATAAAGATTGGGGCGTTGACAATTCTTATCCCATAACAGACTTGAGATCAGTCCAACATAATCTGTTTTCGAGTTAAAAAATCATTGGATATATAAAGAATTTAAATTCTCATTTGAGTTTAAAACTTATAAGAATAATGCGCAAACTATAACAAATGTTGATCTTTAAATAAATGTAAATATCTTACTTCTAATAAGTTTGTTCTATTCTTTAAAGTTTTCACTGAGGCAGAGATTCTTTTTTATTTTATTGTACTACTCTCTGTTCAAGCTGAAATAGAAATAAGATCCCCTATCATGATAAATTTCTTTCAAGATTATTTATAAGAATGTTTACATATCATTTAACTATTTTGCTTTCTAGTCCTGGTATTCAGTAGATATTATATAAAGTGAATAGTCTGTTTTGATATTCAAGGCAGCCATGGTGGTGCAACGGTTAGTGTTGCTGCCTCACAGCAAGAGGTTCTCTGGTTCGATTCTCGGCTGGGGTGCCTTCTGTGCGGAGTCTGCATGTCCTCCCTGTGGTCGCGTGGGTTTCCTCCGGCTGCTCCGGTTTCCTCCCACATCCCAAAGACATGCTGTAGGTGGATTGGACACTCTAAATTGGCCTTAGGTGTGAATGTGTGTGTGTGTGTGCCTTCTGTGAAAGGTTGGGCGCCGAGCTGGCAACTCGACACCGTAAAACTCCACTGCCAATCATGAGCGGACAGGTGATCTGCTGTGGCAACCCCTAACCGGGAAAAGCCGAAAGAAGAAGAAGTCTGTTTTGATATTCAGACATACGTTCCTTTGGTGCCTCCTTTTGTAGGTAAAACTTTAGGCATAGCTGCATTATTTCTCAATAACAGTTATTCATTTTCTTTAAAAGAAGAGTCAACTAGGATAGTATAACTTTAAAGCTAAACCTTTTTCTATCATATTCAAGGTGGTGCATTTCCTATAGGAAGACAATATCTACTTTACTTAATTTTAAATATCATGAAGATCAGAAGCTAGGCTTGACCACATTTCTTTATTAAACAACCAGTCCTACAATCACTGACCAGTCTAAAACACGCATACACATATAAATAATAAGGAATATGTAACCCAAAGTGAGTATGAATTTTTAAAGGTGACTGAGTCAAGAACTCCTATAATTTTCAGAATTCTAAAGGTGCACAAGAACTTAGCTGACCCAGCCTTACACCCCATAGTTGACACAAAACATTCTAAAACTTTTACAATAGCACAATTTATTGATTACCAACTTAAGGCAGTGACTAAGAAGATCAATTACTTTTACAAAGATTTATGAGACTTTTTGGGCAGAGTTTCTAAACACCTTTACAGTGACAATATCATTTTTGTTACCGTTGATGTCAACAATCTTTTTACAGTCATTCCACATGACTTAGGTTTAGACTGGTTTTATGATTTTCTTTGTAGTAAAAGTAATCTTGAATGTGGTATGATTAAAATACAGAGGGGTTTAATGGAACTGGTCCATAAAAACAATTTTATATTTTTTGAAGGGCACTTGTTCAGACAGTGCATAGGGGTGGCAATGGGAACCGCATGTGCCCCTACGTTTGCTAATGTGGTCATGGCTGAATGGGAAAGTAATTATATTTTTTCGTCTAGTTTTTCTAACCAGATGTCCTTCCTTATAATTTTTTGGACAGAGAGTGCAGAGAAATTGATAGAATTTTTTGAACATATAAACGGTTCCACTGATTTTCTTCAGTTTATTATAAATTACTCTAAGGAATGCATTGATTATATGTAATAACTATTTTGTAAAAATAAAGAGGTTCAGTGTTTTGAGTCAGATATACAGAAAGCCAACATAGCCTAATTCTTTGTTGCATTTTACAAGTTGCCATCCTTTACACCAAAAGAGGGCACTGGGGAAGGGACAAGTGGTCAGACTTTCCTGTATGATTTCACAGGGGAGTGTTTTTATGGAAGACGTTGAAACTTAATTCTACAAATGGACATGGTCTCAGTGACATGGTGTCCTTTGAGAGTATACTGCACCTCAAAGCCTCTTTATATTTGTAGAAAATATTTTTAGGAACATAAAGTATCCTGGTCAGATATGTGTGTTATTAATACTATACATTTTTATATAGGATTTTATATATAATTGGAGTTTTACTATGGACCTAAGAACATACGCAGATATTTTTATTGTGTGTGTGTGTGTGTGTGTGTGTGTGTGTGTGTGTGTGTGTGTGTGTGTGTGTGTGTGTGTGTGTGTATATATATATATATATATATATATATATATATATATATATATCTTACCCAAAACTGAATTTACCGAGGCAACAACACTGAGCTGTTAATTTACTGAATGATCACACTACTGAATATTTTAACAGGGAATATATGCACTCGGCCAGCATGGGGAAATTTGCCCTTTTCCCCACTGTAGTGTGACCCTGGAGTTGGTATATTTAGTTAGGGGGATGTGGGTGGTGTAACCCCCCCCCCCCACCTGGGTGGGTTTGACATACTGTGATGCATTTCCTTGTTCAGTGTTTACCTGTAGTGTAATCATTCAGTTTTGGGTAAGTGGTGTTTCGATTATTAGAAGTAGACCCATCTATCTATCTCATTGTCTATATATATATCTATATCTATATATATCTATAATATATATATATATATATATATATATATATATATATATATATATATATATAATTTCTTATGGTCGAGACCATAAGATCGAAGTTTTGAAACCTTGAGCCATTTAAATGGAGATCGTCATATAGCACGGAATAGTATACTTACCATTCTCCTCACTGTAGTGCAATCTCTGAGTTGGCATATTTAATTAGCAGGGGATGTGGGGGGGTCCCCCTGCAAAAACATAAAAAAAAAGATTTCTTTGTTTTTATTTTTTTTTATTTACATTTCAGAGTTTCAAAAATTCAGTCTTATGCTCTTGACCATAAGAAATTTGAAGTTTTGAAACTTCGAAATTTAGACGTAGATGCATATATATATGGATCCCTATCACATTATCAAAAGAATAAAGCACCGAAATTTAAAAAATTGGGAAGAAGAAGACAAAGAAACCTGAAAATCGCGAACATGCACATAACCGAAACAAACAACACTGAAGCAAGCAACTTGCATCCAATGCTCTGCTCCATACAAAACCACTCCTCAGAAATACACGCATATCCCTTTAAACTTTAATCTCTAATTTATGGCAACTACAACTGCAAACAGAACAGTTTACGGCAGACAATCACTGAAATGCAACACAAAAGGTACTCACTATTTACCTTCAATACATTTTTTAAAGCCCTCCTGTGCCTTCCATATCCCCTGCAACACATATATGCCAACTACGAGATTGCACTGCAGTGGGGAAAAGGTTGAATTTCCCAATCCTGACTGTACTACGATCTCAATTGAACTGCTTTCTGGTTTCACAAAAGAAAGTACTGCATAACATTCACAGTTGTTTTTTTTGAAGTTATGCACTTTGATTTTGTTAACATTCACGATTTTCAGGTTTTGTTATTTTCAGCCTTTTGTTCTATCGATAATGTGGCAGGAGTCCATATATATATATATATATATATATATATATGTATATATATATATATATATATATATATATATATATATATATATATATATATATACACACACATATAGATATATAGATATATATGTCTATATATATATATATATATATATATATGTATAAGATGTATTTTTACCAATATACATTGTCATAATTTCTCTGAATTATTTTTTAATATGTTATTTCATGTTATGTTTCATCTAGTACTACATATGCTTTCTAATGTTTCTTTTGTTTGAAGTCATTAATAGTTTGATTGATTAGTCAATTAATTAAGGACTCTATTTTCAGGCTCTAAAGGTGTGTATATTTCAGTTGAAACATTCCTGCTTTTATTCAGAGGAAAATGCTTAATTTTCTTTTATAGGAATATAGAACATTTATAGTATAAATATAGAAATAATAAGAAATATTATAGAAATGTATATATTTCTTATATTTATGTGTGTATGCATGTTTTAGACTGGTCAGTGATTGTAGGACTGGTCATTTAATAAAGGAACATGGTCAAGAAACTAGCTCCTGCACTTCATGATTTTTATTTCTTTTTTCTTTTGGCATTGGGGTTCTAATTTTAAATATATGGATCATCCTCCAGTTTTGTAACTGCAGTTGAATATTTAATTAAATAATTTTAACAGGTGAGGTCATGACTTATGAAATGGTTACTAAAGTTTATTTGAAATACAGCATAATTAAAAAAGGTAGAGTGCTCGGAAGTGAACAGATTCCCAAGAAATACCTGTTCAATGAGCAATACAATTATTTTTCTACTTACACATGCCATAACTTATAAAACTCTGTAACATAAACAACATTATAACTAATCTAAATTCTCCTAACCCGAATTTCATAAATATCCCAAACCAGTGCTATAACCACTTGAACTAACTTTTATCAATTTTCCCTTCCTCGTTAAATTATTATACCAGTCATTCTGAAGGTAATGCCTCATAGGATTAAATTATTGGATCTATGTAGACTTTTTTAGTTTGATTATATTGTTTATTATTCAGTACTGATACATGGATATTTTATTTCTTTCAAGTTACCAAAAAAAAAAAAAAAAAAAAAAAAATATATATATATATATATATATATATATATATATATATATATATATATATATGTGTGTGTGTGTATATATATATATATATATATATATATATATATATATATATATATATATATATATATATATATATATGTGTGTGTATATATATATATATATATATATATATATATATATATATATATATATATATATATATATATATATATGTATATATATATATATATATATATATATATATATATATATATATCCATAAATTTTCTTTTACTCAAGACTTAGGTGTGGAAAGTCCTCAGCTTTTCATCAAAAAGGAAAGGGGAAAAACGTTTTTATTTTCAATTCTACTTAAATATTTTAAGTTGCACTTATAATGGTTTGTGTGGTGATACTTTTTTGCTTTTGTCGATGTCTTCGCAAAACAAATCATCTGTTCACATTTTTCAGCTTTTTTTGGGAACTTAGTCTTGTAGCTTCATTTGCACTTGTGGGAAGATTTTTTTATTACTGCAAGATCTTATCATCATTTATGCATTGTACTGCACATCTATCTCCACAAGTAGAATTACCTGTAAAACCTAGCTGTTTTTATTTTGAACCCTGTTTGAGGCTTTAGTTTTGTAGTTTCATTCACAGTTGTGACAGAACTTTGAAAAACTGCCAGATTTGAAACTCATTTAGCCATTTATTACTATATTTTTCACATAAACAGAGAAACTTGTAAATTTTTGCATAGTCTAGTGTCTTAGATTGTGGTAGAATTGCAATAGTGGGACTACTGTGTATTCTGCTCTAGGATAGGTGCTTCAGTGCTTTTACAACCATTTATATTCCAGTTTTGCTGTTAAGAGTCTTATATTTGGCTTATTTATTTACCCGCTTAATGTTGCATTCCAGTGCTTTTCTGTTACCCTGTTCTTTGTATCTGTCCCTCCTCCAATGAAACATTAAGTCAAAGGTTCTGAAATTCTAACCTATTTGAGGTCATTGACCTGTAGCTCATAAGCATAGGACTAGAGCTCCAATATTCCCTTTATTTGACTGGATCCCTTCATAGCTAGCCTGCTTCTTGTAGCTTGATTTTCCCCAACTCTCACATTATTTTCCTCTTCTGAATTTAAAAGACTATATCTCTGGCCTCCACCTTTTATGGTAATCTGACTTTTAAAGTCTCCCCCTCTTTCAGTGCTTTTGTCTGTTGTGTAAGCTATTTAAGTACTTTTCCCATCCATTGTTTTCCAACGATCCATAATGCTGAATGCCTGACTAGCAAACCAGGATTGCTTTTGAATAAGCCTCCTTTACTACAAGTTGTCTCAGGATAATTTTCCAAGAGCTCCCATCTGTTTGTTGCCCTTGCCACACTCTCAAGGGTCCTAAATTAATCCTGTTCCATTCTTGGCAGATCAGAAATTTATATTATTATTTTACACTTAAGTTAACAGTTTTAGATTGCTACTGCTTTTTTTTGCTTATTTGTTGAGTTTGTACTTTAAATCATTTTAAAGAACCCTAATAGTTGAAGTTGCTTTGTCCAGGTAGTTTGTTTTGTGGTAGCAATACACACCTGATCCATCTTTTTTTTGTATTTTTACATTAAGGAGATCAGTATAGTTCATCTAGTGGCAGTAGGTAGTGACCTTATCTGTCAGAGTTTAGAAACACATAATCAAGTTGTAAATGTAGTTATTTTATTGGCCTCAGGACTTAGTACCAGTTTTCTTTGTTTTGAGTACCTGTATAAATTTGGAACATTTGCACATCACAACCTATCATGCACTGGTGGTTAGTAGTGTCCTGCATAGACATAGGCACCAAATTTTCCCTATATAAACCCATCTAAAACCATACCAGCAACTCAATGAGTGTAGACCAACTACTTTGAGTGTTGAGTAGAATTGAGCCGCTAGTTTGCTCTTTGAGGAGCACTGCCCCTTGAATTGAATATTTTATAACCTAGTCTAGTCTCTAGCCTGCAAAGGATCCTTAGTCAGCCCACTATCAATCCCTTGTGCACCACACCCTTGTAGTTCACCCAATAAAGGACTTGGCATCATGGATATCTACTTTCCCAAGTTCTCTGCAACCAGTTTGGTGGATATGAGTTTACTGATACAATGTAACAATTGTGTAATGTTCACTGACAACTATTTAATCCTCAAAGAAATAAATTTAGTATGTGAGAGATGTATATACATAATGTCTGTGTAGGCAAAAGTCTCACATACAAACACTTATAATAACAACATTGTACCCACCACCCATAATACGCACTGTACATATATACCTACTTATAGTGAAGCACTTAGCTGCAATCTTCCTAAACCAAAAAAGGCCTCCCAGACATTCCACTTGCAAAAATTATCCTCAGAAAACCCCAAAGCACTCCAAAGAAACACCACCCAACACTGCATATACAACCACATCCTACCAAGTTCATAAGGTTAGCCAATACACTACCCAGGACACTAGTCATAGTGCATTCCATTGTACAACATACTGATGCCCCACCTACCAGGCTGAACAAGGAGAAAACAATGGTCAGATGCCTATCAAGGGCCATGTGCCACCAAGTTAAGCATGCACTCAAGTCATTGCACCACAGGTACCAGTATAATTCAGTTATAGCCTATGTAGGTGTAAATGACCTGAGACATACCTGCCTTGACTATATGAAGAGAGAGACATTATGGAGCTCTTGGACTACATGTCACAGGTTGGTATGTGTCTAGCATTGAGCAGGATGATACCACAATATAAACAGAAGATGACTGACTTTAATAGTTGGCTTAGTTTTTTGCGTCAGTCTAGGGGGATACAATATTTGTCAGTATTGTAAGACATGGTTAACAAACCATGTTGTTTTGCCAAGGATGGTCTACACCTTTCATCTCTAGCCTTTTATATGTTGGTAAAACACTGTCCTCCCCCCATACAGCATTTTTTTAGGCGATGCCTAATTGACAAACCTTCCAACATAGCAAAATCTACCCAAGGAAATCTAAAAGTGTTACTGCTCAGTGCCAGGAATCTAAACAAGAAGTTCCACTCAGTTTACCTTGGAGAATGTGAACATATGTTCAGTTATCGAGATATTGTTTAAAGATGCAGAGAATAACCCAGTAGTGCAAGGCTGTAGTGCCTTCCACACATTAGTCCAGCAACTGCACAGACATGGATTAAAGGTGGAGGTGTTTCAATTTACATCAGTAAAATGCACGCTTCTAGGTTGGTTAAGGAAGATGATGCACTAGAGTTCCTCCACATCCAGATTGCCATAGACAAAGTCCCCTACCATATCCTAGCAAGCTGTAGGTCACCCTCTATATCCCATGAAACCCATAGCTCATACATAGACCTATTGTAGTCAGTCACCATTCAGCCAAATACCATGCTCATGGTAGACTTTGATTATTCTCTGTCCACTGGGAATACTATAAATCCCCAAATTTGCACATGCAAAGATTCCTAGAATTTGTAAACACAAATGCTCTGTATTAGTTAGTGTACATGCTTACTAGAGGTACAGCCATATTGGACCTGGTGGTCACAAATATGGAAAAAAACTGTACCCAACCCCCCTCCCCCCCACCAGTATCAGACAACAAAACAGTCTCGTTCAAAATAAGAATCAGTTATGTAACCCCAGCAAACCCTCTGACAGTAAGAAACTACTCCAAGGCAAATACCTTCTATTAAGTGATAACTTGTCTAAATTTCAAGCCCCTCCAAACCCAGATAATACAGTAGCTTATGTGGAATTATTCACAGAGAGACCACCTTCACAAAGAGTCCAGTCACCAGTGGAGTCCTTTAGGCCTCTGTGCTGCTCCATTTTGACATCTGTTTTTCAGAAGTCAAGGCCAATGTTAAGGGTATCTGGTTTACCAAGTTTGTAGACGATTGCAAACTAGGAGCAATTATAGAAACGCTCCAAGATACTAACATCTTGCAGGAAGGCTTAACACAGACAAATGACTGGTGCTAAAGCTACAGCTTAAAACTCAGTGCCAAGAAATGCATAATAGTACCTTTTGGGAAGTCAGCCACCCAGGGAAACTACCTCATTGATGAATCATCCCTAAAAGCAGAGATAGTAGTCAGGAATCTGGGGACTCGTGTAGGTAGTAACCTGACTTTTAACCAACATGTGACTAAGGATGTAAAAAAAAAAATTCTATGCTACTCAACTTATAAGTAAGGGCATGACATCTAGATCCAGGGACATCATTGTGCCACTGTACTCAGCCGTCATCAGATCCATCATTGAGTGTAACACCCCCTTTGATATGTACCTGACCAGGGACATGCAACAACTGGAACATCCACAGAGGTTCCTCAAAAAAAAACAAAAAACTACAGGACGTAAACATAATTGACTATAAGCTTATACTAAGCTTTGACTCGCATTTAAAACATACATTGAGTTCTCCGTAGTATTGACTTCTCCTTCTTTAATGAATGTACCTAAAAGAAAATCTTAAACCTGTTTGCTGATGTTGTCATTACTAGTATGAACAGGAGTAGGTTTAAAGCTAAACCTTGAAGAATAACCACTCCCACTGGGAATCCCTCTGAAAGACAGAATGCTGTTCATATTTGTAACATTGGATTCTTGTACTTTGCCTGTACTAAATCTACCAATGTTTTCCAAGTTGTCAAGCCATCACAGAAATGCACAAACTGACTTTCTTGGGGCTGTGTCATATGCTTTCTCCATTTCTAGGAATGTCAGTAGGACTCTTTCCTCATCTCCTGTTTATAATCCACGACATGCCTCAAGTAAAGGCTAGGTCAGTTATACTGCATCCTGACCTGAAGCCACACTGCTCGACTCCTATTTTACTTTCTGTTATTGTGTGTATTCATTCATCAGTCACACTCCAAAGGTCCTTCATGCAATGTGACTGAGGTGGATACCTCTGTACTGCCTGGAGTTATGAGTATCATTTTCTTCTTATTTACTGATATTGGAAATTTTATTCATCAGTTTTCTGCAATATGTCTGTCTCTGCATACTGTGATGACTTCGCTCAGTCACCATTTCTCCCCAACATGCTCAACATCTTAGTCATCTCTGCTAGAGGTTAACCTGAGGCCACCACCTTTCTTAACTTCATTTTACTTCTTGTACATTGTTCATTTTCTAGGGTAAGCTCTCCTTTGTTTTTCATTGTAGGCTGTGCATGCAGTAATAAAGCTTTTGTATTTTTTCTTCATTGGGAGACTTATTGAAGTCATCCATTTGCCCTTGATGCCATCTGGACTGGTCAGTACAATATTATCGGTATCCTTTATGAATGGAATTTGCTGACTGCCTTCTTTGCATTCCTGTCATTGCCTTGCAACTTGATAGAGATTATTTGCACAATCTGCTGAATTACTTTACAAAAGCTAGTAGAGGTTTTCTGATGCTTTGATCTTTGCCATTGCAATTTCTCTTTGTTAGCTAACCCTTGATCATTTCTTATACTAATCCATCTTTACTATCTTCCATTTGTTCCTGCACTTATTTGTTCTTCTGATAAATTCCTGGACTTCTGCATTCCACCTCCAGCTTTCCTTGTGTATATTATATCCACACCTGGCTTAACTGTATATCTGTTCTATCTTCTTCACATGTGTTGCTTTAAGTTTCTCTTCTACCTATTTATTTTTTTCCTGAGGTGCTAAAGCCATGAGTATTTCTATCAACTCACGTCAGCTTCTAGGTCTTGTGTCTTGTCTCTGTTGGTCTTAGTTGCAGCTGTTTGTAGCTCCTAATAGTTGATGGCTGCGGACTGTCTGCTTCACTAGGGATGATTTTTGCGATCTCTAATCTGATACCACTCTCTTACTCCCTTTTCTTTACTAGGAGAAAGTCTACCTGAATGTCATGCTGTCCACTTTTATATGTGATCTTGTGACCATCTCCCTTGGTAGAGCAGAGTCTCAAAACAACATGACCTGTGTATCGACCACCATTAAGCCATGAGTTTGCTTGCACACAGGTGGCTTTAGGGTAGTAAACAAAATAATACAGAAATCCCTCCTGTGATTATAAATAGGAAAGGTAAAGTAATAAGACAAGGTAGCAAAAACAGGTGTAAGGTAGAACATCTAAATTGATAACTTTAGTTAATTGTACTGTAGTTTTTATTAGAAATAAACAATTGCCTGATAAATTAGGAGAAGCCACAAAGTTTGCTCATGTTGCAGACCCCACCAGAATGCTATTTATCCCAAATGGACAATAACATATGACTCAGAAATCTGCCACACTGATGAAGTTTTAGGTTCCCTCAGGTGATATGCTTGGTAAGATCTAAACTGCTTGCTTAAAGAAATTGTACCTTGACAGATAAAAAAGCTTTGTCGTTTTTGTGTAAGTTAAAGACAGAAAATCAGCTGGGAGTATCTGAGTCCATCAGGTAGGCTTATTCATCCAGTTTTATTGATGGTATCCAAGTACAAGGTAACAGAAAGCAAAATGTTCTATTGTGTTATAAGGGAATTCACATATGCCCATCACATGCTTAGATACATGGGCAACAATCAGGGGCATACAGGGATCAGGACTGTGGGGCAAATTGTTTTTTTAGGTTGAGTGTTAGGTAATATTTAATCTCATTTAGTACTCCTAGTTTTTGCTACATCTGTTTCCCAGTCTTGTCAACATCATCTTGAAAAAATACCTTACGATGTCTTACAATATGTCAATATTTTTATCTCTGTAGTGTTTCCAAGGAAGAAGAAGAGTACAGTAAATTATTTTCTCAGGTTTAGGATTATTACCAGTAGTGATACTTTTGCCAAAAGCAATAAGTTTGATCCTACAGCCTTTAAGAAGTGCTCCACTCCCTTTCAACCATGTATTCAGTGATTTGACTCTGGATTGGGAATAATCTTTGCCATAAAACATAGTGCAGCCATTTACCTGGCAGATGGATACATACTGGTGTGTTTTGACATTCTGTTTGTAAATAAACATGAATAGTAGTGGATCCAGTGCAAACCTTGAAACATACTGACTTTGCCTTCATATGACGGAGGAGGTTCTGCCTGACTGGGTCAGTATAATGAGGCAAACAATGTTGGGACCATTCCACCGTTATATCACAATACCTTTATACTTTAGCTTGAAAAAAAGCAAATGGTGAACAGGGATGAATGCATTGCAGAAGTCAAGATAAAACGTTACAGCACATTTATCCTTGTCAAGACTTGTAACAATATGATCATTTAGTCTATGCTGTGCCCTGCTTTAAAGCTATGCTGCTAATTTATTAGCTAAGGGACTTCACACTGGCACAGAGTTTAGCATTGCTACTTCACAGGACCAAGTTTTCCAGTTTGGTTCTCCGCTGATATGACTTGTATGTAGAATCAGAATGTCCTCCCTGTGTCTGCTTGTTTATTTATTTATTTATGTATTTATTTTTTAACTCCAGGTGCTCTTTCTTTCTGCCACATTTCAAAGACATGCTGTAGGTGGATTTGCAAACTTTCCAGGTGTGCATACCTTGTATGAGCTTATCTGCATCCTACACTGGACTAGCATCTTCCTCAGAATAGTTTTTTTCTGTCTTGCATGTTTTGATTAATGTAATGGACTTCATCTATCTCTCTGTTAACCTTGGAATGGATTAGGGCAGTAATCAAAAAAAAGAAGAGATGAAAGATTATAAGTGTCAGTATTTTAAACAAAAGATTCATTATACTTCTAGGCCTAAGGTCTGCATCATATAAATGGTATCTACACTTAGGTATAAGTAAGCATTTATATACATGTATTTACTTAATATTATCGATTTGTTAACTGAGTGAAGAGGCTGGTCCACAAACCCTTTTCAAGCCCAACTGAAGCTCAGTTTAGTGCACATAAAGTTGACACATTTTGAAAATGCATTTGCACAAAGGCAGCAGATCGTAAGAAAAATTAAATGCATACAATGAAATTTACATCTGTAATTTATATTCTATAAAACAGATTATAAATGAGTTTACACTTATTCAGCCAATGTTACATGCTTTGCAATGAAACTCAAAATAAATATTTTGCTTCTGTGTATTCTGCCTATTGTACCTGCAGTAATTTCTGCTTCTCTTCCTAAACTCAAATAATATACTTTCCTAATACTTCAGTCGGTTAGTAATGTGAGAGAATATGCAAAGCAGAAGCCTCAAAATCTCATGAAAGTGGTCAATGGATGTCATGCTGACACTTTTAATTTTTTTTTTGAGTTAATGTCTCACAGCAGGACTGTTGCAGGCTGCAGAGCAAAAATGTTTGGGGAGATACTTGCAGTCTTCTGCAGTATTAGTAACAGGAAAACATATTATTGTAGAGTAATATTTGTTTCTAAATTATCAGTTGTATACAAGAAATAAACATATAAAGTAACAACAAATCCCCCAGTGGGGTTTTGCAAAGAAAGCATTTATAACACTGACTGCATATCCACCAAGCATGTGATTGTTAACTTGCATCATGTTTTATAATTGCTTGCTTTGCTAGCTGCATTTGCTGCTAACATTCCGTTTGCTTTCATCATGAGATTTATACAGTCTGCAAGTGGCAGTTATCAGAGTTTGAACTGTTACTTTATTTGATGTAACAATGTAGTTTCCATTGTTTTTTTGTTTTTTTTTTACTTTTTAGTATTTCCAAATACAAAGAAGTGTAAGGAGGAAACATCTAGTGCTAAAAGGCATCTCTTCTGTTTACAACAAATTAGCTTTCTGTGATATAGTTTTGGAGATATGTAAAAAGTGTCCCTTCTCACATTAAAAATATACATTCTACATGACTTTGACTTTTAGCTCTGATGCACTGGGTTTGGTGCACATTTATATAACAAGAAACATGAAGAATTCTGCAGATAATTTATTGGAAGTTAAGTCTATTTAAAGCAGTCCAGTTTATAGCAGTTAAATCCCATTACAGATATTTCAAAGGACGATGTACGGTATGTATTATTTATTTCAAAAACATAGGAGGTACTGCAGGTTTATTTAATAATTTGCCTATAGAGTAGACTATTTCATGAAGATGTCTCTTTTTACAGAGCATGAATGATTAAGCCTTTACCAACATTAACAGCCATAATAAAAAACAGTTAGAGAATGTAGCATCCCAGCCAAAACAATTACACATTGAGAAGATTTTGTTAGTTTGAACATACCACCTCAAGTTCTTATGTATATGAATGGAAAAAATACTTATTGAAACCATCCAATGTTTATTCATGGTTTATTGTGGAACTGTTTAAGAGAATATGTATTTTGATTTATATTTTGTTTTTTGGTCTGATTTCAGCTGTTTGTTTGAAGAAGGGATAGATTGTAGGGAAATTCCAGCCATCCTAAGGGCCTAGTTAACTATAAATTCACATGGACTGTAGACATGACACTCCAGGGCTTATCTGAAACTATCCAGTGTTGATTTGTGATTTATTGTGTAATTGCTTGGTAAGAGAAGATTTACTTTGGTTTATAGTTCATTTTTTATCTCTGATTTGTCTGTTTGTTGTTATAAAAGGACAGGAGGGAGACTTTATTAGGTAAAAATGTGACCTCTCAGGAGGACAACTAGGTTGCAGTTAGAACTCCTCCCGAGAACTTTCCAATTTAAAGGGTGGTTAGGCCCAGGGGTTGTTTTGCAGGTTTCTCCCCTTCTCTGGTAGGTTTTTACTCTCAGGGGCACCTCAGTAGGCAGGGGCCCTGTTAAGGGGCTTCTCTTAGGGGTTCTTCCCTCCTTTGATTACAATAAGGGCAGGCCTTTTATGCCCCTCCTTGAGGGCAGGCCTTGGTGGGCAGATTTGTGGCCAATGAGCAGTCAGGGATAAGGGCTCCTTGCTCGTTGCAGGCGCAGGTATTCTAGATGATGAAGACTTGGGAGTTTTGAGCTACTCCTTTTTCTGGTCGAGGATTTTCTTTTTCAGATTCCTTGATTCCTGATTCTGGCATTTTCCAGTTTCTTCTTTCCTAGAGACTTCCAGGGGCATTTTCATTCTCATGATGTTTTTCATTTAGATCTAGGGCCTTTAGCATGGGTTTCTGTTCCATTTTCTTTGGAGGATGTTACCATTCATGAAAATCTGAACTCCTGATGTTCATCAGGATCCTGCTCTGAGCTGTTCGATAGATATTTCTTTTTTTTGAAGCCTGCAACCTCCTGTTTGTCCTGTCCTCCTGGAAGTGTAAAACTAATTCACAGGATAAGTTGCCTAGGAAGGCTTGTTGTTAAATTACTGGTCCTAGGGATAAGAGGCAAGGTACTTTGTTCCTGGGACTAAAAGTGTTTAGGCTCCCTGTGTTTAAATCGAGAGAATACTTAAAGAACAAAAGCCTATGTTGCTTTTGATTAAAGAAAGTGTATGTTTCCTAAGGTAGATAGTTTGCGGAAGGTATTGAGTGGCCAGAGTTGCTTTGTTCAGGTATGTTATGTTTACAGGCAGGTTTTGATTTTGCAATGGGTTTTGATTGTGTGCAGTTCTTTTACATGTGGGTTTCATGTCGTGCAGCGAGCACGCCATGTGGTGCGGGAGGTGTTTCTTAATTGAGCATGTATGCTGCGATTCAGGCCTTGCTGTGGCATGCTGTGTTGTTTGGTTCCATTCTGTGACTGAGATCAAAAGAACTGTGAATTTAGAAGATGTGAGATTTGCTTTGGTGGGAAGATTTTTGCAGGTTATGCAGTATGGCTGATTTTAGAAATTGCCTTAAAGAAATTGAAAGATCCTGTTAATGCTTCTCAGACTGTTAACTGCTTTTGCATGCGCAGCCTCAACAGAGAGCTAGTGTTAGGGCTTTCAGGGTGGGAACAGGGGTAAACCTGCTCTGTCTTCTGGGTCTAGGGCAGGGTCAGGGAGCTCAAGGAAAGGTCTAGGCTTTTGGGGCCTAGAACAGGGGAAGTACCCAGTCAAAGCACCTTTGGGAGCAAGGTTCAGGCCTTCAAAAAGAAAACTGGTCCTGCATTTTTCCAGGACCAATGTCCTATTCTGGCAGCAATTCCTCACGTTACAGGTTTTATTTCATTACTCTTGCCTTATTGAAAAGGCATGCCGTCAGTTTCTCCTCAACAAAGGAAGAGGTTCACAAGCAAATTTCTCTTTCCACCCAAATAGGGCCATTGCCAGGAACAAAGGAAGCCAGCAGATCTCTGTTACTCAAGGAAAGAGACTGTTCCTAGTATTCTACCCCACTCAACATACCCAATTCCAATCTATTCTCCTAAATACAACCAGGGGAACTATTGGGGATCTTAAACCATCTATCTAAAACACAGCTTTCTCTCTGGACAAAGATCTCTATCTGATGAACTTTGGACAACAACTTGGCTGCTGAAAAATGTTTGATCAGACTAATTTGCAGAAACAATCTTGCAAATCACTGCTTGATTCTTCTTATCATCGCTTCATATTTGCGTTTTCCCTTCTATACTAATTAGCAGTCTTCTGCAAGGTTCTGCGCTTTAACTAGCTTTCCCAGAGCCTAAAGGAATACAAATCTCTCCCATGGCTATCTTCCGGATTCTAACACAGGAACAACGCTATTTCTTCGAGCATTTGATTATTGTGGGCTCAAGTGAAGAAGATGCCTTAGGTATGCCTGCGAAATACTGCAGCTAGTCTAAAAGACAGGTATTCTGTGAGTCAAATGATGTCCTTTGACAGTGTGCCAAGGTGCCTTGCATACAGCAAACCTTTCTCTCTTCTCCTATCAGTCCATCTTGAAGACCGGTTCTCCGGACTGACTGCACAGGTTCATCCTTCAAGCCTACTGTTCAGACTATCTGCCAAGACGCTCCTTCAAGCTGCATGCTGGACAGGTAGCCGCAATGGTCAAATCCCAAGGTATGGGATTACCAGAAAATGGATTTTCCACATTCATCTGTAATTTTGGATCTGCATTCAGAAGGAATTTTTGCATTCAGAAGGAATTTTGTGGTGGGCCCAGGGACTCCACAGATTGAGGCCAGAGGTGAGTCCCTAAACACAGACAGGAGCCTCAGAGACAGGAAAGTGAGTCTCAGAGCTTTGGAGAGTGCTCATCTGAATGGAAAACGGATACAAGACAAGTGGCCATACCAACATGAGCAGCCTAAGTTAACTGCCACAGTTTGCATTACCGGTCCAGCAAACATTTACTTTTTCCTGGGCAGCATGCAGGATTTGCAGACATTGATTCTAACAGACGTGGCACACAGACAATGTGTACATCACATTCTTATCCACAATGGTATTGATTTTGTGGAGACTGCGTTACTTGGTAAACTGATTCAGTTAAAGGCAACTGGCTCTTCAACCAAGGTTTCTGCCAGAGCACAGAACTCATAAGAGATCCGTTAAGCCAGTTTATGGATGGATCCCCACAGATATTTCACTGGAACTGATAGTGTCATGGGGAACAGCAGACTGGGATTTGTCATGGGAACCACTAAACCACCAGCTGCCAACACCTTGTACTGAAAGTTTTTGCCTTCATTTGCACCTTCCAAAATGGATGCTCTTATGCTCTGCTAAAATCTTCTTTCAGCGGTTCTGCTGTAAAAGTTTCCAATGCTCCACCTTGGATACCAGACACTCCAGTCCATTGGCTTGGGCAGTAGCAAGCTTGGGATTGCCCCTCTGCCCCTCCAGCTTCTACCTAGTCTGGTAGAAACCCATGGCCATTTTCCTCAATTCCAAGACTTTCCTCCTTCAGAAGTACTCAGATCTACTCAATGTCAAGCTCTCCATGGCATTCACTCAATTGTCATATTCCACTTGCACAACAACAGCAGGTCCTCAGATGTTTAACAAGTTCAGAATAGTCTTACAAAAGCTTAGAAGACCTTTTATAGCCAGAGAGTGTACTCAGTTTTTGAGAATGTATTTGATTGTGATGGCTCTAAAGGATTTTGGATGTGATTTTTATGAATGCAACCAAATGGTTTCTAAGTATTCTTATTGAGTTATTGGACAAAGGTGATATCTTCAATCCATATTGGACAATGATCTGTACTCTAGCTCTTTCATTGATGTGACCCACCATTGTTTTCTCAGACCTGCATTTAAGCAATTTCTTATTTTCTCAAGTAATGAAAGACCTTAATGTGAGAGCCTCCTACTTGGTTTGGGGGGCTCAAAAACTTTTATTTACCTACAACTCTTGAGCCTGGAGCTTTCACTCTACTGGTGAATTGCAGCCTATGAACTGACTGCTGTTTGTGTCTTACTCTGCAAGAAGGGTGTCTGAATTGCAGGCCCTTACACGTTGGAAGAATAGTGGATTTTTCATAAGGATAGGTATCTTTTATCATTTTAATCCTTTCCTTTCTAGTGAAAGCCCAAACTAGTGGCTTAAACCCCTTTATTTGCCTGCCTAAAATAAAATGAAAACTTCAAATAAGGGGGAAAAGATTTCAAGCACTCCTTTAGATGTTCACAAAACAGGGAGGAGATTTATTTGCCAGGTTTAGAGTTTTTTTTCAGTTGTTTTACAGTTCTCAGGGTTAGCCTGTGTCAAAACAAACTATTTCTAAGTTCTATGGGTTTTGCATTACTTTCTGTTGTTTTCTGTTTGGGATATTCATGGTGGATTGATTTGGCTTCTGCCTAGGCCTCATTCCACTAGACAGGCATTCACTAGGGTCATTACCTAGGTGCATTGATATAGTGGCACTTGCTAACTTTGGCTTTCAGCTGCCTAAGCATTACCACCTTCTAAATCTAGGCCTCTTTGCTCTAAACATTTTCTACACTGCCATTACACGTCCTGCTATTTTGTCTCCTCGCTTTCCTCCCTCCGCCCTCCCTTTGGATCTCTGCCAAGTGTCAGGACCCAGCAATGTGAGATGAAGAAATGAGAAACACACATAGTACAGTTGTGACCTGGGCTCAAGAAACATTGCTGCAAGATCCACATTGCTGCAGTCCAATTTATCTCCTCCCTCCCCTCTGTGTTTAGGGGTGTGTTTGTACCTGCCTTTCTTTGTTTATAGTATGTACATATATTTGGCAAGGGTGTTTGGTGTGTGTTTTTGTTTGGTTTTTTTTTGTCTTCTTTTTTCTGGGGGGCAAGAAAAGAGAAAAGAAAGGGCGCTCGGGCATGCGTTGTCATGCGATGGCCCCTCAGCCCCTCCACACTAAACTTACTTGCCTTGCTGGCTCCACTTAGTATTATGGTGACACCGGACAAAGGCGCGGACTACCCAAGTGTCAGGACTGCAGCAATGTGGATCTTCGAACATCTACATTTATGGTAGGTACAAAACTGTACTTTATAGAGAGACAAACTGTAACCATCCCAATGGACCTAGTCAGCCATAAACTCATACAGACTGTAGACAGGAAATTCTAGTTCTTATCTGAAACCATTGGGTATTGATTTGTAATTTATTATAATAAGAATAGATTTATTTTGCTTTATATTCTGTTTTACCTCTGATTTATAGTGTTATAATGAGGTGCAACTACAAGCAATAGTGAGCAGAAGCTAATGCATTTCATGTAAGGGACATCCAGTATTTTAGTACTACTGGCACAACTGGTACAGCGGGTCGAAGTGACATCGTAATGAATTACTTTGCCTTGCAGAAAGTAAGCTCAGTGTATTAAATATTTATTTGCATATTGTTTGTGTGATTTCCTCATACAATATGACTGAAATTACAAATTGTTTGGTTCATTAAATTCTCTGGTCACTGATTTTAATTTTTCTTTTTTAAAAGTTTTAACAGTTTGTAACTGAGACTATATGAGTAGGCCACTAATGATTTGCTAAAGCACAGATATCTTTCACTAAAGTCTGTTACCCGGATTCTCAAAAGCTTGCACGGAGTGCAAGATGAGTGCAGGAGCCCACGCAGGCAATATGTCTGCCGTGCGATCCAGGCACAGCCGGCAGGGGCGTGCACGAGAGCTCCAGCACTAATCCTGCATGGATTAAGCTCTGGTATGCAAATCACCTAATTTGCAGGAAAAATCCATGCAAATGAGGTGATTTTGCAATCCAGGAAGCTTGCAATAGTCCGTGCAAGACTAGTGCAATCTGCAGAAATGTACTCGGTTAGTAACCGAGTTCATTTCTGCAAATTCCAAAACGGAGCTATGACAGCTCCAAATAAAGGCTGCATATCATTGAGGAAGCATGCCAATGGCCAAGTATAAGGCCACTGGCATTGCAAACTGTTAAAAAATAGAAAAATCAACTTTTAATTTTTTTTCGCCAATCTTGGCTGTTTAAGCATAGGGCAGCGGCACTCAAATGGGATTGGGGAGAAAATAAGAAAATAAACTGAAAATGAGCATTCTAACTAAAATCGGTATTCTGCCATGCAAGTCAATGGCAGGCAGAAGACAACCTGGCCAGTGAGTAGTGGTTGCTAAGGGGGGAGGCTCAGTGTGGTACATGTAACTATGCATTAGCAGACAATCCTTTGCAAATGAGGGAAAGGTTAGTGAATCCTAGATTTTTCCCAGGGTGTGAGGCAGGTCCCAAGAGTGTAAGAGTATAAATAGCTGGGTGCAAGACTAGGATATAGGTGACATCATGTGTTTGTCAGGCATACTGTAAGCGGATTGGAGACCTGTTGCTCGGGATTGCTCCTAGCTTAGCTGTGCTAAGCTAGATGTGTGTCTAAACCTGCCTAGTACTCTTTACAAAGTGTAAGTGGGTGTATGCACCACGCACCAGGTTTTACAGGAAGAAAAAGGAAGTTAAACCAGGAAAAAGCAGCTCTGTGCACATTTGTGCACTCTGTTTGTGCGGCGCACACATGAGCTCAAACAGGGAGGCAATAGGAAGGTAAAACAGCAGTAGGAAGGTAATCAAGAACTAGCTTAGCTGACAGGTGAAATGTATCAGAATCAGCCAATTACACAGGCAGCAGACCAGCCCAGTCCAGCACACCACTATAAACTATGCAAACACCTTTCCCCCTTGTTTTTCCCAAAAACTCTGCACCACCGGTGTATACAGACGGGGAAATTTTACAAAACGAAAGCAAGAGAAAAAATTATAGGGGCTGCATTTGCTATCATAAACCAGCATGTGCAAGAGGCTGAGGGTGGTGAGGATGTGAATGCTGCTGAGCAACCCACAGTGAGGAAACGGAGGAGAGTGTACAGACCCAGGGTAAACTACGAAGGGCTACATGAGCTGGAGATAGTGGAGCACTATAGAGTGGACAGGGACCTCCTACAGCAAATTGGTGAACTGTGCCAGCCACGCCTGACACACCGAACTAACAGAGGGGAACCCATCCCAGTGGATACCAAGGTATGTGTAGGCCTAAGAATACTAGCTACAGGTACCTTCCAAAGGCCAACTGGGGATATGATGGGGGTTTCACAGGCATCAGCATCCAGGGTACTCCACCTGTTCTTGGATGCCATGTCAGCACATGTCGGTGAGCATGTATATTTTTCCATCACCTGTGATGCTTTGGCCAGCAATATGCATTTCTTTCACCAAATAGCAGAATACCCTGAGGTAGTGAGTGCAATAGACTACACTCACATATGCATTAAAGCACCACCAGGTGAGCAGGGTAGGGTCTACATCAACCGCAAGGGCTTCCCCTCCATCAACTGCCAGGTCATGTGCGATGCTCAGGGCATAATAATGAATGTGTGCTGGCTGCCCTGGAAGCTACCACAATTCCCACATCTGGCATCTGACACAGCTGTATCAGACATTTGCCAATGGGGAAATCCCACACGGTCACCTAGTGGAGGATGCTGGATATGCACTGGAGCCATGGCTGATGACACCCATCAGAAATGCACACACATCCAAACAAGAACTCCATAATGAGGCACACGCACAAACATGAATCATAATAGAGCATGTGTTTGGGATGCTCAAGTCATGGTTCCGGTGCCTGGACACATCCAGTGGAGCCTTGCAGTATTCACCAACTACATATACCCAAATTGTCCCTGTATGTGCCATGCTACACAATATGATCCTGTGGAAACAGCTGCAGCAGGAACAGCATGGGGCAGGGCCACACAGCCCTCCACCAGTGCTAAGGCCAGCACAGGCACAGAGTGACTCGGAGTAGGAACAACCTGAGCCTGCCCCAGTAGGCAGAAGGAGGCATGCTCAGTATGCCCTGGCCTTGGCAAAGAGGCAACACATAGCACATGCACTGACACAGTAGGGACCCAGGGAATGACACCTCTCTCCGACTTGCAGATACAGTAAAAGGGATGCCAAACATGACACTACCTGTGCTCAACCATGTATAGGGAGTGTACTATGTGCATCCGACATAGGCAACCCTGCAGCACCACTCTCAATACTGGGACACCCACAAGGTAAGTGACTCACACATGCCAGTTGGGGGGGGGCACATACCCAACAACACTCACAGCCAGCAGGATAGGTGTAGACAAACACAAACAAATGCTGTACTATGTCCTCTGAACGAGCCCTATGGGTAACCCCTACCCCAGGCCTACACAGACAGATTACAGCAGGCCAGCCAGTGGGATGTAAGTTGTGAAGGCTAGGAAGTCAGAAACTAATATGTAGGTAGTTAAAGCTAAGATCTGTAGTACACTGGTATGCCTCTAGCCAGCACGATAAGTAAGACTACAGACTGAAATGGTGTACCTGACATACCAGTACAGTCCTAGCAAATGTGTAAAAGTGTAAGGTGTGCCCCATCATCCTAAGCACACTTATAGTAACAGTCAGGTGTGCCCCCCACCCCTGTGTTGAAATGTAGAAACTGTCAGGTGTGTTCATGCCAAATGACCGATGTATACCCTGCAGACACAGCATGCTACCTGTCAGTGTACAACACAAAGGCACCGCAGTACAAACTACCTGGACTTGATCCACACATGCAATATAGATGGCCATACTGAGCATGCTCACACACTTAGAAGAATGAAGGCAATAGAAGAATGAAGGCAATGTTAGTCAACAACATACTGAAAAGCCATACTGGGCATACGCACACACTTAAACACATGAAGGCTATGTAAGCAAACACCAGTGGACCAGACATATCTGGCAGTTGGAGTTCTTAGTGCAGACACATGTCAGTATGCACCACTCCTGCCTTGTACACACAGTGGATAGGAATACAGACATATATGTAAGGACAACACACTATAATAAGTCAAAGTTAGAGGGACATAGATGTGTGGAAGAGGGTGACTGTGACAATGAGCCATCTGGGCCTGTTCCACCCAGCACACAGCCAAAGGGTCCCAAACACATGAGGTGCAGGTGTCACTCACTGCAGATACTAGCCACCAGTATCTGTCAGCATGACAGTGTATTGCACATGCCAGCTGTGCAACATGACTGTACAAGGAAGTAGTCACTTAGTAGCTGTATACACGTACCTGTGGCATATGACCCCATGTGTGCCCGCATGCGGCATGTCAACCCCTATACGAGTGGGATATGGCCCATGCACACCCCGCCCTCCCCATAGCAGTATAATGACAAGTCTGCTGAGGTCATCCAATGTGAAATACACCTTTGGGAAAGCTGTAGCTCAGTAATCCCCATGGTGCATCCCATAACTGTGTACTGCTGTAGTGATAAACTAGTTAGGTAGTAGTCCTAACCCCAGACTTGGTAACTGTGTGAGTGTGTGTTTGTGTGCATGTCTCTCTGTCTTTGACTGTGCAGAGAGAAATGCTTTTTAGGCTACTCACACTCCGTATAGTTCATATACACAACTTTGGCAAGGCTGCTGATGTCACTCACCTAGAAAACACCTCTGGGGAAATCATAGCCCAGTAATCTCTGTAGCGCATCCTGTATCTGCATACTGCTGTAGTGTGATAACCTAGTTAGGTGGGTGTTCTAACCCCAGACCTGGCAACTATGTGCTAGTGTGTGAATCTGTCTATGTGTGTCTGACTGAGTAGAGAGCAATGCTTTTTAGGCCACTCACACTCCGTATAATACATGTACTCAACTGTGGCAAGGCTGCTGATGTCACTCACCTAGAAATACACCTCTGGGGAAATCATAACCCAGTAATCTCCGTAGTGCATCCTGTAACAGCTTGCTGCTGTAATGTGATAAAGTAGTTAGGTAGGTGTTCCAACCTCAGACCTAGCAACTGTGTGCTTGTGTGTGTCTGACTGAGTACAGAGCAATTCTTTTTAGGCCACTCACACCCCGTACAATTCATATACTCAACTGTGGCAAGGCTGCTGATGTCACTCACCTAGAAATACACCTCTGTTGAAATCATAGCCCAGTAATCTCCATAGTGTGTCCTGTAACTGCATACTGCTGTAGTGTGATAAAGTAATTAGGTAAGTGTTCCAACCCCAGACTGGGCAACTGTGTGTGAATCTGTGTGTCTTTGTGTCTCTGACTGAGTGAAGAACAATGCTTTTTAGGTGACACACACTCCTTAGAATTCATATACCCAACGTTGGCAAGGCTGCTGATGTCACTTACCTAGAAATACACCTCTGGGAAAGTCATAGCCCAGTAATGTGTGTAGCGCGTCTTGTAACTGTGTACTGCTGTAGTGTGATTTAGAACTGTGGTAGGGTTCCATCACCACCCATGGCAGTTCTGGATGTTTTGCGTGTGTTTCAATGTCTGTGTATGGAGCAATGCATCATAGGCTACTCACTTGCAGTACATTTCAAATGCCCTACTTTGCCAGTCCTGCTGATGTCATTCATTGTGAAATACAACTGTGGGGAGAAAGTTCCCTGTAATCCCTGTGGTGCGACATATAACTGCTCCATGCTGTAGTGTGATATATGCCTTGGTCAGAAGTTCTATGCCCACACATGACAGCTGTGGATGTTTTGTGTGTGTCTCACTGTCTGTGTAGGGAGCAATGCATTTTAGGCTAGTCACTTGCAGTACATTTGAGTGCGGGGAGTGCCTTCTGTGTGGAGTCTGCATGTCCTCCCCGCGGTCGAGTGGTGTTCTGAAAGACATGCATGAATGGACGTGGCTTCATTGAAGGTTGGGCATCGAGCTGGCAACTCGGCTCAGTAAAAATCTACTGCCAATTATTAGCAGACCAGGGTACTGCTGTGGCGACCCCTAACCAGGAAAAAGCCGAAAGACCAACAACTCGCAGTACAGTTGAAATGCCCTACTTTGGTAATCCTGCTGATGTCAGTATCTGTGAAATACAGCTTTGGGGAAGAAGTACTCCAGTAATGTTTGTGGTGCGTACTGTAACTGCGTAGTGCTGTAGTGTAATAAACTAGTTAGGTATGGATTCAACTCCCCGACATGACAGGTGTGTGTGTGTGTGTGTGTGTGTGTGTGTGTGTGTGTGTGTGTGTGTGTGTGTGTGTGTGTGTGTGTGTGTGTGTAACTCGCATTCTGTGTAGAGGTGAGTGTGTGACACCTGTGGCCAATGTGGAGGGGGTTTTGCTTATTACTTTTATGGTGGTCCTACTATAAATCACAATGTCAACCATAGAGGGATAACAGATGTAAAATAGCTGGGAGACTGGGGGTGCAAAGCCATACCCATACATGTTACATCAAGGCCAGCCAATCCAAATTAGCAACCCCACTATTACCCAGAGCATACACTCAACCCATGTGTCATACGCACACACATGCCTAGGCAACAACCAGTATGTGGGTAGTACACTGCATATTGGCCACTGATAGTAACTATGCAGTGATAGCAGTGGGCAACAGAGGGCATGTCATCCTGCCCATCCATCCAATGTGCATGTACATGCAGACAGTGCACCTCCACCATGTTCCCCAATGGACAGCTGCACCACCTGTGGTGCCATCACATGTGACTCACACCGGACATACCATGCCTGACAACATGCCCTGTATGGACAGATGACACTGACATCAGGGAATGCTGTTGGCATGCTATCAATGTAGGTGAAGGGTAAACCTGCTGCACATTACCAGTTCCTGCCACAGGTGGGCAAGACTGGCACAACTGATGATAAGCTGTGTTTACAACATGGGCCAGACACCCCAGGTACAGTTCCACATGTCACTGTACATGCATGTGGGAGGTGTGCACATCCCAGATACTATCCATGTCATGGACTAAGGAACACATACCCAGCTGACTGGATGGGGATGCAATACCCACCTGTGTGGGCAAATGCACTAACTACAGCCCTTAGCCACAATGCAGACCATTGTTATGTGGCCTGATGCCATGGTATACCCATTGCCTACCCTTGTACAGCCTGCTGGCACAGTTGACCACCACACACCCGTGTAGACATGCACCCATTCATGTCAGAACTGGCACTCTGTTTGTTTGTGTGTGTGTTGTATGGTGTGTATGTCCAGATCCACACTCACTGCAACCCCCCAGGGCACACTGAAGCATGCTGTCTGATGTCTGACACCTCCTCATACTCTTTGCCCCTACAACCTCTGTATGAACTGTGTGGTGCATGTGATACCTGCACATTGATGTGTTGTAGCAATCCCACTACTGATGAGTTGCACTCCTGGCTCTGCCAAGTGTGCCAATATGTGTGCATCCCTATGTGAGTGTGCCTGTGTTGACACTGGCACATGTTCATGCAGACAGGCACTTGTACGACACCTACCATATATCTTCCCTATCCCTGTTGCAGATGTCACTCACCCTGACATATATGATGTTCATCGTGTTATACTGCTGCAGTCATCGCACTTGGGTTATCCTGCCGTAAGGTGGTCCCGCTGTCGGCTGAATCCCAAAGTCTTGGTCCAGCGTCGGTTGTCGTCGCTTCTTCCCTGACGTCAGTGCGACAGGGGGATAAAAGAGGCAGCCAACGCCATTTTCTTCAGTCTTTCTTGCCGCACGGCGCCCGAAGCAGAAGCAGTTCGCAAGTGCCGGTCGGCTAGCTCCTGAGATTTTCTAATTGAATTTCAGCCCGAAGTCTTCTCTAAAGCTAAGTACCCCATTGGGAAACTTTACTTGCCTCAGACCGATGTCAGACAAAGTTAATAATTGCATTTCTTGTGGGAAGCAAATACCTCATAAGGATTTTCATTCTTATTGTATTCCTTGCCTAGGCCCAGACCACGACGTCACTGGTTGTCAGTTTTGTGCTAGGTTCAACAAACGTACAATCAAGCGTCGGGCAGATTTTGCCCAACATTATTTTGTCAGAAATTTTAACTATAGCATGTCGTCGGAGCAACCGACATCAGCAATGATTAAAAAACGCAAGGATAAGGACAGGCAACCAAGGCCAAGACCAGATACCGAGGCCTCAGCAAGGCCTGCCGCCGGTTCTCCAGTTTTCAGCGAGGCGCCTACGCAGCCTCTGACTACCGCTGATTTAGAAATTCTGATGGACTCCCAGACCGAATCAGCTGGGCCTCAGGAGCCGGTTCCATCTCAACCCTCGGACGCCAACCCTGATGGTGATCCGGAGATTTTGGACAGGCCTTCGGTTTCTGAAGGTGTCTTCAAACAGACAACTATCTCTGTTAAGTCTTATGCTAAACTTAAAGCCCCCTTAAAAGTTAGGAAACCAGGTCCACAGACCCCCCCCCACAGGCCCCTATGCCTAAAAAACAGATGCTTTAGATGGCTGAGGATTTAATTACCCTTATCAGGGGTTCACAACCCCCTCCTGACAAAAGGCCTAGACTGGAGGAAGATTATCCTTCCTCTGACCAAGATTCCATTTCCTCAGTTAACTCTGAGGACCAGGATTATTCCTTCCCTCCTTATGAAGACTCAGATGCTGAAGAGTCCATTCCCTCTGTCTCCCCCCCTGAAGACTACTCTTTTGGGGAAACTTTACACACCATGAGGGAACACTTCCACTGGGAAGGCCAAGATTACTCTGACTCTAAGAAAAGACTCTGTGAGTTTCTTCTTCTTCCACAGCATAGACCCCTTGCAATTCCTCCAGTTTTAGACATTTTGGATGATGTTTACACCAAATCTAGTCTAAACCCAGATTCCTTACCTCCTGCACCAGCTAAACCAGACAGATGCTACCGAGTTCCTGATTCTCATAAGTTTCTATATACAAGCCCTGTTGCAGACCCCAAAACCATTTCCCAGGGTCCCAAAGGGGTTAAGACCTCTACTGCTAAGAATCCACTACCTTCTGAGAGAGATTCCAGAGCATTAGAAAGATGGGGGAAGAAAGTGTATATGTCTGCCACTTTGGCCATGAGGGCCTTAAACTGCCAATTCCACATGCTAAAATACCAGCAGTACTTGATTACACAGTTAAAGCAGAAAATGATCCCTCAGACAGATCAACCTGATTTCAAAGAGATGCAGGATTTGCTGCATGCAGCAGAACAGGTGGAAAAGCATACCTTACAGTATGGTTTTGATTCATTGGAAGCCTCATGTTGAGCAGCTGTCACAGGATCTGTAATACGTAGACATGCTTGGCTAAAAGAGCAAGCCTTACCAGAACATGTCAAAGCAAAGTTATTGGATGCTCCAATGCAGAAAGATGTGTTATTTGGTGTCAAAGCAGAGGAAGTTTTAAAGAAAATGGAAGAAAAGGCAAAATCTATGCAGACAGTTAAAGATTTTTTACAGGTACAACCTCCTTGTTTCAGCAGAAACTGGCCATCAAAAAACTGGTCCTTTCCTGCATCAGACAGACCCAAAAGGGGTAGGTACATACGCCCAAGGGGCAGAGGACAGCCACAAGGTTCTTTCAGGCCTAGACAATGGCATACAACAACTCAAAGAGGTGGAGATGAAAGATCTCAGTCCCTCAGGAAACAAACACAATGACTTCCCTCTTCGCCTGCCAAGCAAAATTGCCCTGGCAGCACCTTTGGGAAGAAAACTGGCTCTATTCCCAAAAAATTGGCAAATCATAACAAAGGACAAATGGGTTCTGGATATTATTACCCGAGGCTACAGATTTCATTTACACACTTTACCACGGATGAGAGGCATGCCAAATCTGCCTCCAAACCAATGGGCAGAGGCACAAACGCAAATTTCAGCTCTCATGGATATGAAAGCAATTCAAAAGGTACCTACAAAGGAGCAAGGTCAAGGTTTTTACTCAAGACTATTTCTAGTACCAAGAAAGGACAAAGCCTGGAGACCCATTTTAGACCTCTCAATTCTAAACACATACCTGGAGGTACCCAAATTCAAAATGTTCACACTACAGCAGCTTCTTCCCATGCTGGGCAAGGAGTCTTGGCTGGTAACGTTGGACCTCAAAGAGGCATACCTGCATGTCCCTATCAGACAAGATTGCAGAAGATACCTCAGATTTATGGCAGATGCAACGCATTATCAATTCTCTGCATTGCCCTTTGGCTTATCTACTGCGCCCAGAGTATTTACGAAATGCCTGGCATCAGTAATTGCATACTGCAGACAACGAGGAATACTACCTGATCCAAGTGGACAGCAAGACCATTCTATTACAGCATCTGGCATTTGTAACAAAGCTGCTAAGTTGCTTAGCGTACACAGTAAACAAAAAGAAATCCAAGCTTATACCCTCACAAGACATAATATTCCTGGGTGCCAGCTTAAATACAACGGCCCAGATGGCTTATCTCATGCCAGACAAACAAAAACAACTGACTCAATACTTCAAAAAGATGGCAACTTTTACCCAGCTCACTGCATGGAAAATCCTGCAGGCATTGGGGTTCATGGCATCCTGCATTAAACTAATTCCACATGCAAAGCTGCATATGAAGAAATTACAATGGTACCTGAAAAGTGTGTGGGCTCAACACAGGCACAGCCTCGAAACAAGTATACCTCTCATTCCCTGCCTTCAAAAAGAGTTCCTATGGTGGGCTCAAGCATGTCAAATAAACAAGGGTCTTCCTTTTGTCTTACCTCCAGCAAACCAAACTATGACAACAGATTCTTCAGACTATGCCTGGGGAGCACACATGGCAGGACAGTGCATACAGGGCAAATGGTCTGCAAAACAAATGCACCTACACATCAACCAAAAGGAGATGCTAGCTGTGCAAAATGCACTGACAGCATTCAAGGACCTCTTGCATCCAGGACAACTACTAATAAGGACAGACAACATCACAGTTATGTGGTACATAAACAAACAGGGAGGAACACACTCCTACCCTTTATGCAGACAGGCAATGACCTTGTGGATCACAGCATTGACTTACTAAGTACAATTACAAGCACAATTCCTGCCAGGAAAGGAAAACATATTGGCAGACGAATTAAGCAGAAATTTGGCAGATCCTCATGAGTGGAGACTACACCCACAAGTATTTTCAATGATAACTCAAAGGTGGGGACGCCCAGACATAGATCTATTTGCCTCCCCCAACAATTGCCAACTACAGAAATTTTGCACAAGGACTTATCATTCCCTAGCCTGGAAAGTGGACGCCCTATCATTCAATTGGACAGCATTGACAGTCTATGCCTTCCCACCACTACCTCTCCTGACCAAGGTATTACTGAAAGTCAGATCAGAGAGACCACAAATGATCCTCATTGCTCCGGACTGGCCACGTCAGCACTGGTACCCATTACTAAGGACCTTGACTCACAGCCCTCCATGGATCTTACCTCAACTCCCACTTCTGTTGACTCAGCAAAACTTTCAGATCCTTCACAGTTAGCTCAGGACTTTAAATTTAGCTGCATGGAGAATACCTTGAATTATCTATCAACACTTCTCTCAAAGGATGCCCTGAATGTCATTTTGGAGGCCAGGAGGCCCAGCACCAGAAAAACTTACTCAGACAAATGGAAAAGATTTTGTGCATGGAACCAGGCTAAAGGCCAGAATCCTTGGATACCAAACATTCCTCAAATACTGCAATACTTAACTGAAATGCTACACAAAGGCCTTTCTTTCTCATCCATTAAGATCCATGCTTCAGCCATTTCAGCTCAATATAATACGGATCCTCCCATATTCTCACACTCTTTAATAAGGCAGTTTCTCAGAGGGGCTAAGAATATAAGACCCCCCCCCCAGAAAACCCCCAACACCAGCTTGGGACATCAGCTTCATTTTAGAAAAATTAACACTGCCTCCTTTCGAACCAGCCGTCTCAGCAGAACTACAATACTTGTCATGGAAAACAGCTCTGTTGTTGGCTATCACCTCAGCACGCAGGGTCTCAGAACTACAGGCACTTATGGCAGTGGAACCTTTCATCATTTTCCATCAGGACAGAGTCTTTTTACGTACTAACCCTACCTTTATGCCAAAGGTAGTATCCAGTGTGGCTTTGAATCAGACCATTCATTTACCCACCTTTTATCCAAACCCCCAGAATAAAGGAGAAAGACTCCTTCACTCTTTGGACATTCACAGACAGCTACATTACTGTTTGGATAAGACAAAGACCTTCAGAAAAACTGACAAACTCTTTGTATCCTATGCTGCAGGTTCACAAGGAAAGGCTATTTCAAAACAGACCATCTCCAAATGGATAGCACATTGTATCCGCTTTTGCTACTTGCACCATGGGAAAGCAGTGCCTGTTAATATTAGGTCCCACTCTACCAGGGCTACAGCAACCTCAGCAGCCTTTCTCAGGGGGGTTCCAACCAAGGACATTCTGGAGGCAGCTACTTGGAGTTCAGTGCACACCTTTACCAAGCACTACCACCTTCCATTATACTCAGAAAACAGAGCTGGTTTTGCCACTGCAGTTCTGCAGGGCATCCTAACTTCACCTAACCCAGTTTAGTACCAGCTACCCATCCATAGCTTTGGGATTCAACCCAAATCTGATGACTGCAGCAATATAACACAATGAACATAGTACAGTTTTGTACCTACCATAAATGTAGATGTTCGAGTGTATATACTGTTGCAGTCCAGGTTACCCTCCCACCATCCCCTCTACATACCAGAGTGTTAGTTATAACTCCATGTACATCAATCTATTGGATGCATGTCTATATGGTGTATTTGCTAACAGCTAGTACTATTGTTTATCTACTAAGGTATTTTTGCATAGTTATTTGTATTGCCTTCCTAGTTGGGGGCACCTGACATCTTTGGCAAGAAAAACAGAAGAAAATGGCGTTGGCTGCCTCCTGTCACACTGACGTCAGGGAAGAAGCAATGACAACTGACGCCGGACCAAGACTTTGGGATTCGGCTGCTTGCGGGACCGCCTGACGGCAGGATAACCCAAGTGTGATGACTGCAGCAGTATATACACTCGAACATCTACATTTATGGTAGGTACAAAACTGTACTTTCTGAGTGCTCCACATCAGGTAACCCATGTGGTGCATCCAGTAACTGCATCGAACTATGATAGCACTACATAGTTGTCGGGGGTTTGATACCCTGTGCTGGTAGATGTGTTACATGAACATGTTTCTGTTTTACCCTCCCACACCTCCCTGACATGTATCTGTGTCTGTCTTCCTCCCCCACTCCCTCTCTGGTGGATGTGGAGACCCACACCTGCCTTGCTTAGGCAGCAGCATGTGTATGTTACATGATGCTCATGATCAGCTGATGGCCTCTGCACAAATTGCATCCCTCCCCTAGCTGATTGCATGTGGAACAGCTGTGGTACCAATCCCATAGCCAATTGCATGGAAACACACTCCAATACCTAGGAACATCATGGTGGTGTTGGGCCTTTGCAGTCACTGTGAGCAGGAACTAGATTTGATGTTTGGCAAACAGCATCCCAGATGTATTGGGGATTTACCTCTAACAACATACACTGTGGAAAGATGGCAACCAACAGGAGGGGGATGTGCCTGACCTGACTACAGACTGTAAGTGCTGCCATACTGCACTTGGAGTAATGTTGGTTTAACAGTGTTTGTCTGGATATGCCTGTCATACACGTTGCAATACCTCCCATGTCAGTTCCATGTATATGACGAATCCCCATCTGCAGGGTCATCTGCAGACTGGGCAGTGTTGTGCCTATGGTTTCATGTGTTAGCCACAGTGAATCAATTTGTGGAATGCAGAAGGTAGTCTGAGGTTTTCAGTCTATAGATGGTGAAGGCCTTGACAGTTACTGACTTCATATCCCTCATAGGACATATGTTGCAACAAACCCTGTTACAATGGAAATGATATGGGGTTATCACAGTATATATCACAGTATACTGGCCATGTGTATGTGCTGTCAGCCACACCTCTGTCAACCTTTGTACGTATGGCGTGCATGAAGTGGTGCATATGTGTTGTACACCATAAATACTGTCATTATATCTGAAAACAAGCCAGTGATATATCAGATTGCTACATGTCATGTACAGTAGTGGTTATATTTCATGACATAAGCTGGACATTCTGTGGATGACTGTATATTACTGAGGTCTGTGTAGTGATGGTGAATATCGGCAGTGTGTGTATTGATAATATGTACCTCAGCCTGTGTACATACTGTGGTAGATGTCATTGTTCTAGCTCCCCTTCTCTCAGATGTTACATGCTGCCCCACTGTACAGTACCATTTTGCCGTACATGTTTGTAGGGCCATACACACACATGTCCCATATCAGAGACAGCCATCATGACAAACTGTGTAGCAGCCCAGTATATGTCAGGTCATTCTGTGAGTGGCACATATGAGGATGGTGTAGAACAGATAGTCCATATACTGTAATATTATGCTAGCTTACCATATATGGCTGTGTTCACATTGGTTGTAGTTATGCACTGTCACACAGGTGTATCTTACCCTGTGCTGTGACATGGCTGTCGAGCCTGCTATATAGCAGGTACATGTGCATTACCCCATACGAGAAGTAGGCCAGTGTTGAGCCAGTCTGTCTGTAGCCTGCACAGTGCATTGTTACATGCGTAGCAGCTTAGTGTACTTAACCAGTGGGAAGTTATGTGCAGATTCTCACCAGATGTACTGCTACTGGCCCTCCCCTAAACGTTATGTATGTCAGACAGCAGTGGGATACTGTACAGATGCATGTCAATATCTAGTGGGTTGTATGTGTCCATGGCACTCCTGTACCAGCGGTCATTATGTGTCAGGCCAGACAGGAGTGTGTGAATCCAACACCTATGGTGCCAAATGTATACCAGTAGTTATGTGTTATGCCCATCTACATGGCTGTCTGTATCCATATTGTAAGGCCAGTTACACGTGTGGTGCACTAAGGGATTATGTGTATACCTCTGGACTGTACAGGTTGTGTCCGAAGATCCACATATAGTGGCCAATATCTCTGCTGCACTTCACAGGGTATTACATGCTAACATTGGTACCTTACAATGATTTCCTTAGGATGTCTGTCAGTAGCCAATGGCACACGTTATAAGCAGATGTCAGCATCCACACACACCATGTCTGTAAAGACAATCCCAATGACAGTAGCAACAGTCTAGTAATATACCTGTTATACATAGCTGTCATCCCTTTGCACTACTATGTGGGACTGTAGGGGCTGGCGTATGGCTACACTCCATGTCCAGGACATATGGTGGAAATATATGTACATATACTTATCCAGATAGCCATATACATATATATATATATATATATATATATATATATATGTATATAAATATATATATATATATATATAAAATTACACGTATACTACATTGAATTACCACTGTCATGGCAACCACCCACTATAACTCCCTACAGCATGTGGCCATGGTCCCTTTACATTTCCTGTGTGATGGACATCCATACTGTGTGTGGGCATCAGTGATACAGGCAGCAGGTAGCAATACCTCTTACAGGAGAACCTGCACACTCAGAGTGGATACATATTTGTAGGAGGTTCAGGAACTACAGACAGACTGTGGGTAGAGTTGTGTAATGCTTTGCATAGTACTGGTGTTACAGTGTGTGTGTGTGTGTGTGTGTGTGTGTGTGTGTGTGTGTGTGTGTGTGTGTGTGTGTGTCTATATACATACTAGTGTACCTTGGAATTCAGCCTGTCTGCATAGCACACTACTGTGGGCCTAACCTGTTACTGGGCAGAGGTATGCCTATCATGTGTTGTCCATCCACCACACAGTTCCTGTGTCAGATATGACACTGGCAGTGGGTGTGTTACGTGCTACCAGTACATGGCTACATCCATGTCTATATCTAACCTCAATACTCTGACTAAGGGTATGTTGCAGACTATCCTATAACACCAGCATCTTGCTTAGTGTATGGCAACAGCGTTCCACATATGTGCTTGTGTTCCAGTCTCTGTCCTCCATCTACATACCAAGTTTTGCACATATGTCATGCTATCGGTGGTTGTTCTGTAGTGGGCTGTGAGTATATCACACTGCCATTGCTGCCATTAGTCCACTGCTGGTGTATCCCCCACACATACAGTGGGGCTGGGGCCATATATGTGTGGGCGTCACCTACACAACACATGTGCGCCCTTATGCACTGCAGAGGCCAGTGTATGTAACAGTGGTATGTGGTCTTGTATTACTGAGTCCAGGTGGGGAGCACCATAAATGACCTAGGCTGTTACAAATGTGGGGTATCAGGGGTGAGCTGCCACAAGGTATGTGGATGTACAGTACCATATACTCCACCTATATTGACCTTACTTACATGACTTGGGGTACTGCAAGCCTACTGCCTCCTGCTATACAGACTGTTCTGTGCATTATGCCTTGTTATATTCCGGGTACAACCCATTTGATCACAAAACATCTTTACCTCCTACAGAGTTTGTACAGAGTGTAGACAGAGGCTGCTGAACTACACACCTGCAGTTCATACTGTTGATTGTGTGGTACCCTGTGGCCCAGTCTGTCAGCACTATTGTACATTCTGAAGGGCTTGACTTAGACTGCAACAGTTGTGAACCTTTCTGGACTACTGTATAAGTGTAACTGTTTCACAGTTGCAGTACTCCGTTTATATGGTTGTCAGCATTTAAACAGCTATATGATATGGCATATAGGACCGTTATGGTACACAATTAAAGGAGTCCAATTTCTGCAAACCTGTGTGTGGTGTCTTTCTTATGACCTTTCTATGGGTATATGTTACAGGCAATGATTGACATTAGTATGTGTAGCCCTTAACAGTGTCCAGTTGTTCAGGTGTTAACTGTAGGCATAATGGCTGTTCCATATTGTGTGCACCTCCTACATATGTATCTTACTGTACATATATCTGTGTGTGTATGTGTAGTCACATGTATATATATATATATATATATATATATATATATATATATATATATATATATACACACACACACACACACACACACACATATATATATATATATATAGATATAGATATATATATGTGTGTATATTTGTTTCAGCATATATATGTATGTGTATCTGTAGCCTGGGGACGTTGATGGCTTCCACATATTACATGTTCTGTGAGAGGCAGACTGTACTTAGTAGTGTATTGCAGGGCGCAGGTGTTTGGCTGTGGGGGGATGCATATTCGTACAAAATGTATTGTGTGTGGGGCCTCTCAACCCCATTAATTGTGCATGTGGACATAGGTGTATTTGTTAATCTGCAATTGCTATCTACAGATGTATAGCCATATAAACCTATATAGATATATTTATCTGCTAACAGATATATAGGTATATGTGCATAGATAGCGATATATATGTATATAGAGTTAGTAAAACAACATATATATTTGAATATATGTGTATCTATACATATATGGGTATGTTGTATCTGTTAAGGTTGCATTATAGTTACATACGCTGACATCTAGATGTTGGTATACATTCTCTGCACTGTTGCATGACAGGACTGGCTGATATGTTTCTGAAACATTTAATATCTGTATACCTGTCATGGCTTAGTGGTACATTGGCTTGTCTAGGGTGTGCAGGGTCCTTGGTTTGAGCCTTGCCAGAGTTGTTTAATTTGTTGCTGGCCAGAACACGACCCGTTGGATAGACAGTGATTAAGGCACCATAAAGCAGTTGTAAGCAGGTTTGTGTGTTCTTCCCAGCAACAAAATAAACAGGTTCTGCAAGGCTCGTAACCAGGACCCTGCACATCATACACAAAGTGATTTACCACTAAGCCATGGCAGATGTGCATAACTATGATGTTTCCACATACATATCGTCCAGCCCAGGTATACAACACTTCAGGGAATGTATTCCACCGTGTGGCTGTATTTGTGTTGTTGTTGTTGTATCTTTCAGCTTTTCCCGGTTAGGGTTCGCCACAGCGGAACTCCGGTCCGCTAATGATTGGCAGTTGATTTTTACGTGCCGAATTGCCAGCCCTGATGCACAACCTTCAACGAAGGTACGCCCATTTACACGTCTCCATGCAGAAGACGCTCTACTGAGAATCAAACTGGACAGCATCTTACTGTGAGGCGACAACTCTACCGCAGCACCACCACCGCATATTTGTGTGTGTATATATATTCATCATTGAATGAATATAACATATGTATATATGTAGATATAGGTATAAACATATCTATACACATATACGTATATATATATATATATATATATATATATATATATATATATGGGTCTACTGCTTTTCATCGAATACCACATATTCAAAAAAGAGCAGTAGACTGCTCAGTTACGTGAAAGTGCACTTATTTGAAAGTGCACTTTCGCAAACTCTGCTTCTACGAACGTATTGCACCACAGTGGTGGACAGTAGGAAAACGTGCTTTGTTCTCCACTGTGGTGCGGTAGTCATGGACCTTAGGGTTAGGGCACGGGTCATGGTAAGGGGATAGCCCTACTAGCTATCATCTAGCTAGCTAGATGCTAGCATCTTTAAAGCATAAGGTTGTACCCAGTGGCCTAAGAATTCTCAATATGCCTAGCTATGGTAATGTATATCCAGACCTGCTAATGAAATGGCAGTCATTTAACTTGCAAGCAAGCTCTGGCTACTTGGAACTTCTTATAGAATTCTTTCTTCCAGAAGAGAAAGAATTGAAATGTCAGATTTCAGTTCTGCAGGATGAAATTTATAGTTCCTTTCCTGCTGATATTATGGGGGACAAACTTGATAACCTCTATGACAACATCCTGGCTTATGAGAAGAGGTTACAGTCTACTAAAATAAAGAAATTGCAATGTGACATCAAGGATTTTGCTACTGGAGCAGTTTTTGCATGGGGTAGAAGTAACCCCCTACCAGCTGTGAACTCAGAAGATGCACCACAAACATCGGATCCTTTGTGTGAAACTACCAGTGAATCTCTGAATCAGCCTGTATCTTTAATGGGAGGAGCCGCGAATGCCAACTCCACAGAACTGGCTCAGTCGACCGGAAGCGGAGCTGAGTCATCACACCACCTTAGTACCGCTGAGGTAGCACCCCTGATACATCTTCATAAAAAAGGAAGTCCCATTCTGACGATAATGATGACTCCACTACTAATGTTAACACTGGAGCCAGACTTAGGACTATCACTTCTTTTCAACTGCAGAGCCCTTTTCCTATCAGGGACAGGTCACAGAATCGAGGGAGAAAGGGCAGACTATGTCGCCTCCCAAGTACAGAAATGAATGTGAACCTAACAGGCCAACGGAAAAGGAGGTAAACAGTTTAGTTTTTACTATTTCCTCTGTACAGCTTACTGTCCCTGCCAGAGAAGCCAAGCTAACTAGTGTCTTAACTGATCTTAGATTGTTTGGTAAGGCTCTTACATTGAAAGCCATGCTACCTGACACTGTTAACACTGACACTGCTTCCTTTAGAAAACCCAGCACTTTTATCCCACCATCCAATGCCAAGATAGAGCTCTTTATTCAGACTCGTGAGAAGCAAATAAGAAGAGAATTCGAATCTCATAGAAAGAAGAGATACTTTAATCTCAATAATGATGAATATGCAGCCCTCAATGAACTCAAGAACTTGAAATCCTTAGAGATTAGACCAGTAGATAAGGGTGGTGGAATTGTTGTGTTAGACAAGGACTTATATCAAACACAAATGCATAAATTGTGTGATGACACCACTTATGTCTGTATTTCTAAAACTGCTGTTTATGGTATGACTGAGGTTTCCTTCCTTATTTTCGATCTGCTTATGATGGGTATGATCGATAATAAGTTGTTTAAATATTTTGAGGTACAGCAACCACTTATACCGATCATTTATGGCATACCCAAAGTGCATAAAAATCTAACACTGCACCCGATAGTGTCTGGGAAAGGTTGAGTTACTGAGCCACTTTCTATTTACATTGAAAATAATTTGCATTCTCTGTTGGACACTTGTGACACCGTCCTAAAAGATACTAGGACCTTCTTACAAAGATTATATGTGGCTACTTCTGATTTGAGTGATGATTACCTTTTAGTGACAATGGATGTAGAGTCACTCTTTACTGTGATTCCCAATACTTGGGGTATAGAAAATGTCAGGAAATGTATGCATGTCACCCATTGTTTTACTGAGGACAAGATCAATTTAATTTGTGCCTTTTAGAATTAGTTTTAGAAAACAATGTCTTTTTGTTTGAAGATTAATTTTATGCACAAAAGGTTGGCGTGGCAATGGGCACAGCTTGTGTCAACAGCTACGCCAACCTTGCATTGGTACAATGGGAGAGAGACATAGTATTTAAAGCTGAGGGCTTCTCTCAACATATATTATGGTATGTAAGATTTGTTGACGATATTTTTTTGTTGTGGAGGGGGTCAGTTGAGAGTCTCATGCAGTTTATAGAGTTTCTACATCAGTCTACAGATTTACTAAGATTTACTTTTAAATATTCTTTTGATGAAATTGAATTTCTTGATGTTAAGGTGAACAAAACTGATTTGACTAGCCTAGTAACTGGTATTTATAGGAAACCCACAAGAAAGAATAATCTGCTCCATAGAGATAGCATGCATCCTAGACATGTTACCCGAAATGTTGTTAAGGGGCAGGTGTACAGGGTCATGAGACTCCTTAATAATGATGAACAGCTTGCCGAGGCCCTGAAGACCTTGAAAATAGATTTTCTAGATAGAGCCTACAAGGAAAAGGATATAGACAGTTGTATTACTGATGCGTATAAGGCGAGAGGGGGCAAATGCAGGCCTTATTACGCTGCTGCACCTAACACTGAAGCCAAAGTTACAGAACAAAGGACATGATTGATTAGGTTTCTTCTCACATATTCTTCTGATGTTAGTAGTATATGTGATATTGTCAAAAGGAACTGGGGCATTTTAGATACTGTAGATGAATTAAGAAATGCCATAGATACTGTTCCACACATTTCTTTTAAAAATAACAGATCCTTGAAAAGGCATCTGTGCTACAATACCTCTACGTTTAACACGGTTTTACAGTCAGAGTGGCATGGCACTTTTAAATGCAGGAATTGCACAGCCTGCAATTATACAGTCTAGTCCTACTTACATGCACCCTAATATGCACTTTAAAATAGACACAAACTTTTATGCTGATTGCAGGACTAAGAACATTGTTTATTTTAGTTACTGCACTTTCTGCTATACTTTTTATGTAGGTATGAGTAACAGACAACTCAAAGACAGGGTGCTGGAACATCAGAGAGACATTAGAAACAAGAAATACACCAATGCCCTTGCTAAGCATATTATGTGCCATGGACAGGAACATAATTTTAAATTCCTTGTGCTAGAGATCATTCCTGAGAGTTTAAGAGGGGGAGATCTTAGGAATCGCACAGAATCTGCAGAGCAAAAATGGATTCTGTCTCTTAATGCTGATAAAACACCAGGTCTTAATGAAGTTGTCTTTCTTAAGCCTTTTTTAAAAGCTAGACCTCTCAAACACAGCATATAGGATTGTGTTTTATACATATTTTTGTATATATTTTTTATCTTTTTTATATGTTTCATTTGCCTGCTTTCTTGTTGTGACATTTTTCTCTTGGATAATTGATGCTTTTATCACTGCTTTAATTGACTAATTAACTTATGGTATTTAACTGCATTTGTTACTAGTTTAGAACAGTCTGATGAAGTGGTGAGAGCACACCGTGAAAGCGCTTACTCTCTTTTGTGTGCATTAAAGTTTATTGTTTTACCTTCAGCTTTGTCAACTTCAGTACTTTTTTATTTTTCGTAGTAGTTACTTGTTACTGTACCGATCTATCTTTATTCTCAGCATACTTTTTACACAGTCTACTGATATGCCCTGGAACCTTACCTGCATGCTCAATGTGCGGTTTGTGAGTAGCACCCACCTCCATAACTGTATAGGTCTGGAGCTCTTGCGGGTGAGCAGGTGCTACCAGGCTGATGAGCAACTCCTCCACTCTGGTGAGGGGGGATGGATGCTATGGGCCCCCCTGTTGCAAGGTGGTCACCCGCACTGTAGCGGCACGATGACGTACTTGCCGGGTACTTGCCAGAGCAGGTCACTACAGTGGTGGCAGACCTGCTCATAAGTACAGCTGTTCATCCCCACCTCATTTACCCTGCGGACCACATCAGTCCACATGGCTGTTCTGTCCTGCTGGTCCATGCTTGTCCATGAGAACAACAGCTGATAGTTGTGGATGATGCTGGTGATGATGATCTCCTCCTCAGCGGCACTGTTCCTCACATGTGCCATACTCCCTGAAAGACATGATAGAAATATGTCTAAGCAACTCATATATCAAGTTTACCATAATACAATACACATATCAGTCTTCTGCCACCATATCTGCTCCAACATAATGTTTACACTATGCTGGTGGTATGTGTCCTGTATGTGTACCATTGGGCCATATATTGTATTGTACAACACTTTCTGCTATGTGGTTATAGACATGCTCCCTGTGGGGACACTAGAGTTGCAGGACTGTTACAGAGTATTTCACCTGCATACCATTGTCACTGCCACTATGTTTCCACATGTGAATGTGATTGCTACACATCTGCCATTCTGTAATAATGGGGATATCTATGCATGCTGTTGGACATGTTCTGGGATTGTGTGGACTATTACAGCCCACATATGTTCCATGACAGTTACACACCAGTATGTGTAGGGGTTATTTGCCAGCAGGAACAACACTCCAACCTAATGTGCACATTACCAGTCCACATCACATCTGTGGCCCACCATGGAACCTCATGAGCTACTGTTCCATCACTATCTTCATGTGGAACCACCTCAGGGGATGGTGTCCACCCCCATGGTGCACACACAGACATGTGTCTGTCACCCAGTTAGGTTACGGGTATTGGGCATAGGGAGCTCCACAGAGACATGGGGTATGTACTACATCACCTGGAGGCATGCAGTACACATACACAAGGTTCAACATGCATGTCCCTCCTGCCCAGTGCACAGCCCAGGCACCTTTATTTCCATGTAGATGCTGTTGTGACTGTCCATGGGTGGGCACCATGTTCCCTTTGTTCCTATGTGGGGGCTCAATAGCCTCCCCATTCCAAATGTAACTACCTGTCCACAGTGTTTAACCACCACATGTGTCATATACCAGCCCTGTATGCTGCCTTGTTTGTCACCCAACCAGACCTACATACCAATATGTGCCTAATACCCTTTACCAACATATATATCCCACCATCTCATGCAATTGCAGTGTGATCCCAACATGGGTTACACACTTCACCCCACATTCCATCTTGCAGCCATGTACTGATGTGTAGGTATGTTGTGTACTGATGTGCGATGTTCTCTCACACATGTCATGGCAGGGAAAATGTATTGACATATATATATATATATATATATATATATATATATATATATATATATATATATATATATATATATATATATATATATATATATATATATATATATATATATATATATATATATATATATATATATATATATATATATATATACACACACACACACACACACACACACACACACACACACACACACACACACACACACACACACATATATATATATCTGTCTGTATACATATATATATATATATATATATATATATATATATATATACATATACATATGCTTTGTGTTATTGTGTCATTTTGTGTTATTTATATACCTATATAAATGTATAGCTGTCCGATGTTCTGTACACATACACAGCTGTGAATATGTATCACACATATATGTATCTGTATGTGGGGTGCATACGAACATCTGGACCACACTCATGTATCCTCTTTACTTCACAGCTGAACTGTTCTGACTTTCTGCAACACAGACAGGTGTCACATGTGAACACAGACTAACATTGGGGGGTATATATGGTGACAACCTTTAGATAAGCATATTATTCTGGTATGGCAGTTGGGCATGCTATGCTACACTTTAACATGACTGTCCTGCAGGTGGTGTGGTCACTCACCCATGTGTCTATCATGGCAGTATTAATACCCCCACAAGCCATTGGCCATAGTAATGTACAGAACACAGATATCATGGGTCACATCTTTGCCATTCACTGCTGGTCTGCACATTTGACAGGTATGTCCCACTGCCCACAGGGACTGACACTACTGTCCAGTGCAGTTGTTGAGCACAACATAATTACAGGAACAAGTACTGATGCCACATATACATCCTTTCACAGTATTTTGTTGTGTCTTTCGGCTTTTCCCGGTCAGGGGTCGCCACAGCGGAACTCTAGTCCGCTTATGATTGGTAGTTGATTTTTACGTGCTGAGTTACCAGCCCTGATGCACAACCTTCAACGAAGGTATGCCCATTCACGCATGTCTCCACGCAGAAGATGCTCTATTCTATGCCATATACTACATGCCAGTAAATGCATATCTGTATCACATACCTGTTATGTTGTTTCCACTGTAACACAACCCTGAGCTTTGTGAACTTTCTTGAAGTTTTTTTTTTCCTCTCTCTCTCTCTCTCTCTCAGTCTCTCCAGTAGAGTAAATGAGCTGGTATGAATAGATTGCAGCATGCTTTTGTAGGTGTAGCACATGATCAGGTGGTGGCCTCTGCACCAGTAAGTGTCCACCAGTTGCTAATTGCATGCAGCCTGCTGTGTAATACTTCAGATAACCACTGTCATGGCAACCCTGTACTGTAAATTGCTGCCTTCGGTGGGCGTTGTCCCTTCACCTTTCCAGTATGGAGGACATCCTTCCTGTCTGTGAACATCAGTGTTACAGACAGCAGGTAGCAATACCTCTTACAGCAGAACCTGCAGACACAGGCCAAATCCACATTTGGGTAAGATTCCAGACCTACAGACAGCGTGTGTAGTGTTGTTGTGTGCAATGTATCTTGCTGTTCTTACAGGGTTTCTGTGTACATGGTACATTTTCATGGAATGTTGTCTGTCTGCATAGCTCTCAACTGTGGGCCTATCCATATGATACCAGGGGGATTGGCTGTTAGGTTTTGTCTGTGCACCACACAGGAATTGTCCCAGATATATCTGTGGCAGTCTGTCTGTTGAGTTCTATCAGTACATGGCTACATCCATTTGTATTTCAGTGTTGTATCCTTGCATAAGGGTATGCTGCAACGAATCCTGTAACACCAGCAATTTCCAGGGTGTGTAACAGCAATAATGCAAATATGGCCCTATGTTCCTGCCTCCATCCTCCACATATATGCCAGTCTTTGTCCTGCTGTGATACAGGAATGGCCTATCATTATTTACCGCTAGCATTACTGCTGTTATCCCAGTCATGTCATGGACTCCCACACCAACTGCTGGGCCAAGTCCATATATATGGGGGCAACAGCTGGAGAACATATATGTGCTGTTGTACATTCCAGAGGTAAGTGTGTAGTACACAGTATTCCTTGCCCTTGTACAGCCTTTTATCGGGGGGGGGGGGGTTTCTATGCCATTAACCTAGGCTATGGCACCTTTTCAGTGAGATAACTGTTAAGAAGGTCATTCAGTGTGATAGTGAGATGTTATGTAAAGCAATGTTATGTACAAGACACTGTGACATTAACACAAGTGCTACTTTTCACCCTAGGGCTTGACTACAGGGTGTAATTGGGGGCTGCTGAACTACATCTGTAATTGTTGATTGTTACGTATCCTGAAGGCAAATCCTGTTTCTCCTGTTGTACTAAATGAAGACCTTGGCCTCAACAGCATAGTATGGTATATATACACATTGCTTGCATCTACTGTTTTGTGTGGGCCTTGCATTCATGACTGATTGCATATTTCAAACCTTATGTGGTGTCAGTACTGGCATACATTATTGTATAGTGCAGGAATAAAGGTTATCTGTGTATGCATACCTGTATGTCGTGTCACGTCCTTTGAATTGTGGGTGGGTATATGTTTAATGTCAGTATTCTCATTGGTGGGAATGGTTGCCACACTACACATATCACAGGTGCCAGTTGAAGGGCTTGTGGCTGAGGGATATACTTTGCACCCAGTACTTCCACACTACTTCTACATATGTATGGCTACTGATACCTTTTGTGTGTGTGTATATGTGTATGTACCTATATATATCTCATATGGCTATATCTGTATATATGTATCTATATATACATATATATATATATATATATATATATATATATATATATATATATATATATATATATATATATATATATATATACATATATATGAACATATGTATGTATCTATATACAATTGCTGTTATATGATTATTTGTGAGTCATACATTAATATATATATATCTACATATAGCCGCCTATCTGTCTACATTTACAGATATATATCTGTCCCTATGTCCATGCATGTTCGGCTCATATTTTGGCCTGTTCCTCATTCACTTGGCAATTGTCATGGATGATCGCAGCATTGAAGTCAGTAACTAGTGGCAACACTTTTGTGTTTCAGACTTCATCTCCTTCTACATATATGTTCTAGTACATATAACTGTGTAACTAGCAACATTTTACGTGTATCAGAGCATTAGTTGACATATATCCCTATTTGTACTGACAGTGTATCATATTTTGTCCAGACTTCTTGCATTAACAGGTTATGTGGTGTGATAATAATACATTTCCTGTACTGTTGACTGTGCTGCATGATATGTTTGTGAAAACTTCAGGTTATATATATCTGCCATGGTTTAGTGGTAAATCACTTTTGTGTATGGAGTGCAGGGTCCTGGGTTCGAGCCTTGGAGAGGCAGTTTATTTTGTTGCAGAGCAGAACAAGGGACATTGGCTACAGTGTGATTAAGGCACTTTTAAGCAGTTGTAAGTGGGTTTGCATGACAGTAAGCACTGCCAACCTCCGCTTATGTTTTCTTAAGAGTCAGTTAGCTTCGAATTTCTCAACCTGTGTAGACATTATTTACCCCCGGGCACACCCGCGCAAACCCACTTACTGCTGCTTAACAGCGCGTACTGCCACTTACCCCCGCACTAAATCCTTTAAAAGAAAAGAAAAAGGGGTTGATATGACAGTGGTGAAAAATGGGGCACAAAGACAGAAAGACAGTAGGGAAAATAGCTAGGCATGTGCAGGAAGGGTATAGGAAAGGTCCATAGCTGCCCATTTCTTCTACAACAACAGCTGTGCATATACACTATGTTTGCAGATACATTTGGACCCTCAAACCCGTGGGAGAGGGGTGAAGTCAACATATATTCATTGTGATGCCAATTAGACCAGATTACATGTGTCCAGTGGACACATGTGCGAAATGGACAGCTATGTATGGGGTGAGATTTTTTTGTGGGAACAGATTGCACTTTTTTTTCAGGTGAGAGTGGGATGTTGGGGAGGGATAGTAGGTATATTTGGGGAGGTAGGTTGGGTAGGTTAACAGACAAGACACACAACATGCATAAAGGGCCAGTATATGACACATGTAGGGGGTAAACACCTTGGACGGGGAGGGGTGTTTGGAAGTCGCAAGCCCATGAGCCCCCAACTGGAAACAGTGGGACTGAGGTCCCCACCCATGGGCAGTCACCACTGCACCTTCACGGCCCCGAAGGTGGCTCTACTGGGGGCTGTGTAGGAGGGGCAGGCTCACCCTCTAATAGCGCCACTCGGCCCTCAAGCTGGCGTAGCTGCTCTCGATACTCCAGATCGAGCTCCTTACGCACCACGGCTCGGACCTGTTGACGGGTGACAGGTTCCCCTCCGCGCCCGCTCTGAGGGGGGGTGAGCCCCATCCCCTGCAGCGATTCCACCTGAAGGTGGCGCAGGGCCCCAGAGGAGGTCCCAGGCTGGGCCCCAGATGTGCTGGTGCCCGGTGCCATGGCCAGCTGAGGTGGGACAGGTGGGTCCGCTGGGACCGGCCTTCCCATACAAGCTGTGTTGTCACAGGTTTATGACAGATATGAGTTAGTAACAGTCAACAACATTCAGGATTAGTTATAACAGCATGCATAAGTATTCCCATTAACCCAACACACCAGATTTAACACAGTTGCAGAGCAAGTAGAACACATGCATATATGGAACAACAGTGGCCATTACAGAAGCATGCAGGTTTCATTGATGGCAATAGGCCACCAATATGGGTGTATTTTCACATGGCACATGCATAGAAACAAATGTGAATATTTATAAACCATTAGGACATATGTCCCAACAAAAGTTTGGAGTGTACACATACCAGTTGAGGAGTCATTGGGTTATTATGCATATATGGTAGGGGTAAGAGAGAGAGAGTTCAATTAGCAACTAATATACCCTTATAGTTTTCACAACATTCTTAGTCACTGCAGTGGTCTTTCCCTTACATGTGTTATTACACTACACAATGGCCTTATACTATACACTGGTATGTTTATAAATTATTATATATGTGACCTGTGTCTTACATACAGGCGTGACAGGCTGCAGGTGTTAATGCAACATATGTTGAGAGTTGCTGTCATACACTTTGGGTGAGGTGCTAGAATAACAGGTTTGTTTCCATATACATTCTCTGACTATGTACACGTTTGAATATCAGTTATATGTCATTGACAGCTGCCTACAATTCTTGGAACATCACACTGGATTTTCATGGGCATAGCGTACCAAGTTGGTGATATGGGCCATTTATCTGGACATGCTGGACAGATTAGAACAGTTGTGGGGTATGATTATGCATACAACGTACATTTTGAACATTCTAGCAAATTCTGTACTGTTGTTGGGTGTAAGTATGCATACAGCTTTCTATCTGAGCATTGTATCAAAATCTGTACAGTTGTGGAGTATGATTATGCATACAACTTAGTAGCACTCCCAGGATTCAAACCCCTGCTGTGTGTGACAAAATATTATAGCTAACATCACATTTCACTGTGCTATCAGGGAATTGATGTAAAGCTTTCAACTGTTTTCTGTCTAAGTCTCCCTAACCTGTACAATATAACTGACCTCTTGGCACTTCCAACATTGTTATGCAGGACTTCATGCCCATTTTATCTGCATACCATGCTGTGGGTGACACTGCTTAAGATACAACATTACTATTTATAGTATGGAACAGATCGCTAACATATGAGAGAAGAGTAAACAGAAGCACTCCAGGGGTTATACCTTTATTCACAGACTATTACACATTTATTTCTACTGATACAACACTTTTTAAGGCTCTTATATTTATTTGTTATGACAGTACATGCAGACTGATTACTAACCTGCCTGGTGATGCAGCCTTTGTAGCCTAGCATCATGGGTTTGCTGGTTCACAGCCTGCTCATCTGCAGCTGTCAGAGAAATGCAGTGATATTTAGCCATACCTATCCATAGTATACAGAAGCTAGGAAATGATTTACTACTTAGCAGAATGAGTACTTAGTCGTGGGGCATTGGGCATCTGCCGAGACTCCTGGATCCACTGTTCCAGTACATCCTCCCTCTGCTGCTTCAGGTCAGCATGGTGGTGTCTGACCTGCTCACCAGTCCGGGGGATACCTGTGCCACTGGTGAGGTCATGGGCGAGACTGTCCCAGGCCTCCATTTTATACTACGAGCCCTGGTACTGGCCCTGCAGTAGTCTCTGATCATGGTGTTTTACCAGGAGCAATACCATGATTTTTGACTCCTGAATGCCCCAGCGCTGCGCTCTAAATCGAGTGCATTCACCCACACCAGCCATTCTGCCTGCAGTAGGAAGCTGCAACCAGTTATGAGTAGTATTCCTGCCTGTGGGGTTTAAATACGGTGATTTTCCCACACTTCCCCATGATTGGCCAGTTTTGAATAGGCTAAGCTATGGACAGACCTGCTTACATGAGGTTGGCACTTCCTAAAGAGGTATACCACTAGGCAGATTGAATTGGCTGACCTACACATTGCTTACACTTACTAACTTGAGCTGTGCTGAGGTTAGCATTGCTTAATAGTTAATTAGCATTATATTTGCCATTTGGCAATGAGTTATTTTTCATTATAGGTTATGTATGTGGCTGGTATCCGTGATTCATGTGTACATACACTGTATGGGGACCTGGGGGCTTCTGCACTTTATTGCAATAACACCTCACATATGGCCTTACTGCAGTACTCCAGTTCACATATTTATGTTATGTAGCAGGTTATACTACTTCACATTGTACATAGATTCATTTCACATGTTTGGTTTGATTTTCCTGTGGTGAGAATTAGTTTGCTGATACCTCATGCATATCTATTGCTATGATGGCTTAGTGGTTAACTGCTGTGTCTGTAGTGTACAGGGTCCAGAGTTTGAGCCTTGCAGAGGCAGTTTATTTTGTTGTTGGGCAGAACATGGGCCGTTGGATACAGAGTGATTAAGGCACTTTAAAGCAGTTGTAAGTGGGTATGCGCAGGTTTGCACGACGGTAAGCACTGCTTACCTCCGGTTACAGTTTCTTACACTCAGTTAGCTTCTACTTTGCTTAATCTGTGTAGGCAATGCTTACCCCTGTGCAAATGCACTTAGACATGCTTACTACTGCTTATTTGTGCTTAAACCGGCTTACTAGTGCCTTATTCATTATGACACTGACACTTCACATGTGGATTTCATGTAGTACTCCAGTTCACATTTAAATGGTATTATGTACGTTATATGGCAAAAAGATGTAAATATATGTTCATATACAGTTTTCACATGGAAAATGATATGTGCTGCAGTGGGACTCGAACTGGGAATGCCTATTTGTTAGGCGGATGCTCTAACCATTACACTGTTGCTGTGCTGCTTCATTTGCATATATATTCCTTGTTATCCTCTTCAGCCTTTTCAGCTGCTTTAACTTTAGCTAAGCGATAGGCAAACCCACGCACTTACGGTTAGCTGTACTCTGGGTTTTAAAAAAAATAAATACAAGGGTTCCTTCATTTTGTTTCAATGTACTGTTGCTGCTGAACACATGGGGACTGTTGGTGGGGTTTTGAGGACATCTGTGTGTGGTCTCGCTCATTTATTTATGCATTCTTCTGTTCTCCTTTGCAGGGGAGTGTATATTCTAAGAGCTCTGCTCACAGACACACCACCCTGCACTCGTCCATGCTCCGTGTAGCATTAGGAGTTCAGGCAGCGTGCCTTCATTAATATCCATGGCGCGCTGTTGTCCTCCTCTTACACTGCCACTTCCGTGCAGGACTAGATTAATCCTGCATGGAAGATTAGTAAATCCGGGTGATATGTATATATAATGTTAACACCTGATAATATTAGAGACTTGTATTTCTCATGTCTGACATTGGAGGGTTTGCTTACCATTATTAATTGTAAATCTTGGTTTATTGAAGGTTATTGCACTTGTGAAGTTGACATAGCTTGTAAAATGGTTGTTATGTATATTAATGACTGGGCAAATGAGACAAATCATATTATACAAAGTGCAAACAAAACACATTTAGGAAAGGAAGTCTCCTCTGCCAACAAGGCTATGGAGCGCATCATCATGGAACTCATTAATAAAGACATTGGGAACCTCCAAACACTTGACCTGACCCAGTTCGGCTTTGTTAAGGGCAGATCATGCCTACTAAACCTGGTTGACTTCTTCGAGACAGTCACCAAGGCCATAGACGAGGGAAAGCTGGTTCACACAGCCTACCTTGATCTCGCCAAGGCGTTCAACACCATTCCTCACTGGGGTATTATAGAAAAACTCACCAGCCTGAACATAAACCCCTATGTCACAAGATGGGTTGCCAACTGGCTTACAGACAGAACTCACACAGTAAGAATAGCGGACTCCAGGTCCGACTCTAAACCAGTCACAAGTGGTGTCCCGCAAGGCTCGGTTCTGGGACCCCTACTGTTCGACATATATTTCTCAGAAGTACAGGCAAACACAGGAGGACTATGGCTAACCAAGTTCGCCAATGACTGCAAACTGGGAGCCATAACTGACTCTCCGGCTGACACGGACATCCTTCAAAAAGGCCTTACTGAGACATACACCTGGTGTCAAAGTCATGGCCTCAAGCTAAATGCCAAAAAATAAGAAGTTATGTACCTACCATAACGTTCCATGTTAGTTGTCTTCTCTCGCCTTCTTTCTTGCTTGATGGGTTCGGAGCCGATCCTCGGCTCCGACTCGGCACTTGCTAAGCTCGAGAGTCACTTTTACCAGCTTGAGGCAGCCCCATTTCCCATGATACAAGGCGGTAAGTACCCAGATCTCGTTTGATGACAAAGGGCAATAGCACCAAGCATAAAAACTTCCCAAAGGAAGAAAGAAAGCCTACAGGATGAAAGAAGGACCAGGTCTGAATGGTCTTCAGCATAATAATTCCTTGTAGAAAGGTCTGTCCAGGCCTGGGGGAAGGAGGGAGGGTCGCAAGAAAGAAGGCGAGAGAAGACAACTAACATGGAACGTTATGGTAGGTACATAACTTCTTAATGTTAAGTTGTCAATCTCGCCTTCATTCTTGCTTGATGGGACCGCGTCCCTAGCACCTCTATCCTGGGTGGCTCAATGGAACAGACTCTTGAGGACTGTAGAGCCAAAACTGGCTCTGTCCCTGGAGGCCAAGTCCAATTTGTAATGGGAAACAAAAGTATGAGGAGTGGCCCAAGTGGCCGCTGCACAAATAGTGTCTAAAGGAAGTCTAGCTTGAAAGGCTGTAGAAGTAGCTAAGCTCCTAGTTGAATGTGCTTTAGGTTTTGAGCACAGCTGTTTTCCCCTGAGCAGATAAATTTCAGAGATGACAGAAGAAAGCCATCTAGATAAAGTCACTTTAGAGACAGGAAGGCCTTTCTTGTTATCCGCATAGGAAACAAAGAGTTGATCGGATTTCCTAAATTGTTTAGTTCTGTCCAAATAATATCTGAGTTGGCGGTGGACATCAAGATAATGTAGCTTTTGTTCCGATCTGTTTGAATAGTTTGGAAAAATACAGGAGATCAATGGATTGATTCAAATTAGTCTTTCAAGCGACCTTAGGCAAACAGGTCGGATTACTTCTCAATGATACTCTGTCCTTGTGAAAGACCAAATAGGGGGGTCGAACCGATAGAGCATGAAGTTCAGACACCCTCCTGGCTGATGTAATAGCTACTAGGAATAATGTTTTCCAAGAAAGAAATTTTAGGGAGCAAGAAACAGCTGGCTCGAAGGGGGGGAAGAATCAAGGATGTCAGCACTAAATTTAGATCCCATTGAGGAGGAGGATTCCTGATTGGAGGCTTTAGCAGGAAAATTCCTTTCAAGAAGGCTCTACAAAGCCTATGGGACATGATATTGTGATCTGCGATCCCAACATGAAAGTTCGAGATAGCAGCCAATTGAACTCTAACTGTGGAAGAAGAGGAGCCTGCATGAAAAATCTCCGCTAAGAAGTCCAAAACTGCCTGAACTGGGGCAGTGAAGGGATCAATATTCTTGGCTTTAGCCCAATAAGAGAAACTTTTCCATTTGCTTGTGTAAATCCTCCTGGTAGAGGATTTTAGTGAAGCTACTATGATGTCTCTAACAGGGTTAGAGATCAAAGGAAGCCTGGCTAAGGAAGGAAGTGGAGCAACCATGCTGTGAGGTTGAGAGAAGGGATAGACCGGTGCAGCTGACCGGATTGGTGAACCAGAAGATCTGGCACTGGGTCCAGATGCCACGGCTGCACCAAAAGGTGACGATGGAGGAACGGAAACCAAATTTGTCGAGGCCAATAAGGAGCAATGAGAATCATTTTGGCTCTCAAAACGGTAGCTTTCTGGATAACTTGAGGGATCAGAGGAAAAGGAGGAAAGGCATAAAGAATTCCCTGGGGCCAATCCTGGGTCAGAGCGTCTCTGGGGGGATGGCCTGACAGAGGGAAGAGAGAGAAGAAGTCTGGGCATTTGCTGTTTTGGGAGTAGCAAAAGATCACAACATGGGCGACCCCATTCCAGAAAAATCTCCTCCACTATAGATTGCTTGAGAGACCACTCGTGAGGCATGAGAATAGCTCTGCTCAATCTGTCCGCTAAAATGTTGGTTTTCCCAGGGATGTGCGTTGCTACCAGAAACCGATGAGAGGAGATCGCCCATTGCCACAGTCTGAGCGCTTCGACACAAGGGGTAGGACTTGGTTCCGCCCTGTTTGTTGATATACCAAACTACAGACATGTTGTCTGTGTGGACTGCAATTGTCCCTACAGGAAGAGAGTCATTGAGGGCTTGCAACGTTAAAAGCACTGCTCTCATCTCTAGGACATTTATGTGCAGGTGGTACTGGAACGGTTGCCATGTCCCATGAACCATCCTGCCCTGATAATGCCCCCCCCACCCGATCAGGGAGGCATCCGTGGTGACAGTGGCTACCGGGGATGGGGGTACAAAGTGTCTGCCTTGGTGAATCTGGGGAGAAGTGATCCACCAAGCAAGATGATTTTTGCAAATCTGTGTCACCAGAATTTGGTGACGCATTGGAAGTTGTTGGTAAGACCTCTGAGTGAACAACATCCACTGAAGAAGGCGCATGTAGAAGCGAGCCAGGGGAAGAAGAGTAATGGCCACAGCCATGAGACCTAATACCTTTAGAACCATTCTGGCCTGTACTTTCTTGTTGGCTAGAATGATCCTGACATGACTTTGAATGTCTGAAACTCTTTGGTCTGTAAGGGTAGCTGACATCGAACAGTGTTTAAGTTTGCCTATGAAAGTAATAGACTGGCAGGGCAATAAGGATGACTTTTGAAGTTGATCGAGATGCCCAAATGAGAACAAAGATTTATTGTGTAATCCCTGGCTTGAACAAGCTGATGCCTGGTGGTGGCTGACAGGAGCCAGTCGTCGAGATACGGAAACACCTGGAATCCTTGACATCTCAGGTGAGCCGTGACCACTGCCATGCATTTGGTGAACACTCTGGGGCTGTGGTGAGACCAAAGGGCAGGGCTCTGAACTGGAAATGACTGGACCCCAGCCAAAAGCGGAGAAATCTCCTGGAGCGTCTGTGAATTTTATGTGATAGTACGCATCCTGAAGATCTATTGAGCACATCCAGTTGTCCTTCTGCAAGAAGGGCAGAATCGACTGAAGAGTGACCATTCGGAATCTTGTCTTCCTCACAGACTTGTTGAGTCTGCTGAGATCCAATATTGATCTCCAGTCTCCCGTCTTTTTGGGGACCAAAAGAACCTTGAGTAGATTCCGGGCTCTGAATGGTCTGTTGTAACTGGCTGAATGGCTCTTTTTGCAGTAGTTTTGAGACTTCTAACTCTGCAATTTCCCTTAGACCGGTGGTACATCTGGAAGGGAATTTGAGGGATAGAAAGGACTTTCCTCGAAAGGAATTTTGTAACCCTCGGATATGATCGACTGTACCCATCTGTCTTGAGTGAGAGAACGCCAGGCTTCTGGGTACAGCGATAGTCTTCCCGACTGCCTCCAAGGAGGGACAGCCGGGCAACATCTCAGGGATGCTGAAAGGGCTTGTCAGAGAGAGACTCTCTGTTTCCCTGGTTTTGTGGACCCCCTCTGCCTCTAGAGCGGCGTCTGTTGTTGTTACCCCTCTGCCTCTAGGGGTAAACTGACCACCTGAATCCGGCGTGACTCCTTGGGATTTGCGGAACCACATTTTGCCACCCTTCTGTCCTTTGGGATAAGGTCTAGAAGGGGTGGAAAAACGGACTCCTACGGCAGAAAGAGTTTTGCCGTCCTGCTCACACCTGGTCAACGTTTCCTTCACTTGAGGGCCAAACAAAGCTGACCCATCAAAGGGAGAGTTTGTGAAGGACGCCTTAAAGGGATCTCTTCAGCCATACCTCCCTACGTAAAAATCACTATCTTTCCCTGCTATTTCAAATGACTAAATTACTGTACTGTTCTAAAAAAAAAAAAAAAAAAAATATGAATATATAGCTTAGGCTATTTGTTTTTTACCTGTTTTTTTTTCGCTGTATTTTCTACTACACTAAAATGTATGCATTGTTGCTTAAATGTTTAACCTTGTTTTAATTGTGGAACTTTTCTCCCCGGGCCTCCACTGAAAATGGAAATTATCCAGCTGGACTAGCCCGGTCAACAAATGTAAAATAAAATAAATAAAATAAATAAAATAAAATCTGCAAAATTACATAGCCGCATCCAGGCTTGGCGTCTAAGAGCCACACCTGTACCTGCGGCCCTACTCGCTCCATCAGCAGCATATGATATCAGCCACATGGAGGAGTTTGCAATGGAGTTAAGGGTTCCTAGCTGCGAAGCAATTTTTTCCTGAGCCCCCGCAGCTGTAGGATCCTGCACAACTTCACCTAGCTCCTTAAGGATATCCCTTTGGAGTCTGGTGAAATGACAAAGGTAGTTCAGCGAACACATAGCAAAGGTCGCTGAAGAAAACATCCGCTTACCATATCTGTCCATGGTCCTAGAGTCCTTATTAGGAGGATGGACAGGTACGGAAGGATCTGCAAGTTCCTTCTTGGTGGCAGCCGCCACCACCATGGCATCAGCGGGGACACCTTTTGTAAGGAATTGCTTGTCCGACGGGGCAGTAATAAATTTGGAAGGCCTCCTAGGGACAGGCTCTACAGAGTCAGGAGCAGCCCACGCCTTTCGAGCAATCACCTGCATAAGGGGTCGAAGGCGGAGACACCCAGGAGGTAGAGGGCCGAGATCCAAACGCCTCTAGGTATACTGACTCATCCTCAGAGGGATTATTGATGGGCCAGTTTCCCCTCTGTCTAAGGAGTTCTAGGATGTCTGAGAAGGAGACATCCTCAGAGGGGATCTTGGGGATCCCTCTGACTCATCTAAGTCAGTATCTGAAGTGATAGACTCGGGGGAGTCTACGTGTTTCCTCTTACATGTCCTCTTCCGCGGAGGATCCCCGACAAATCAGGAGAATCCTCGGAAGAGGGGATATTCCCAGTGGGGAAACCTGAGGCGGAGGATCTCTGGGTCCTGGAGCAAGAGAAGTGGCAGAGATGTCAACAGGCACCATAGAGGGAGGAGCTAAGGGAACAGACTGCTGGCTGAGACCAGTGGCCAGCACACTCTTCATCACCTCGGCCCCCTCCCAGGAAGGTCCGAGAGAACCCTCCAAGAACTAGGAACTCCAGGACCCACCAAAGGAGGGCTCGAGGCAGATGTCGGAGCCGAGCTCACCAAGGCGGAGGCTCCATGGGCAAGGGCGGGCTCGGACAAGGGTCCGATGCCACTCACCCCCTCTGAGGAGACCAGGGAAGCCCGGCCACCGAATCCCTCTAAGGAAGGTCTCGAAGAGGAGATAAGAGTAGAGGCCAAAGGAGCAGAAAGGGGTATCTGTCACTCAGCCATAGCAGAAACTATTCCCGAAGACTCCGACTCCAAACTCTGAGGTAGAGTCGAAGGAGGAACTGCAATGGGGTGTGGACTAATAGTCGTCTGCTGAGATGGACTATGTAGCATTTGGGCCAGTGCCTGTGACTTTAGTAATCTACTGACCACTCTCTCCAAATCATGGTCAGAAAGCCTGGATGACCTTGAAGATCGGCTCCGATGGCTCCGCTCCGAGAGGAGAGGTGAAGCCGGAGCCGAAAGTATCGGCTCCAAGGAAGGGGACCTAGACCTCTTCCTCGAAGGAACCATTGGAGCCGATGAAACCACTGAAACTGTCGGAGCCGACAACTTATCAGAACCGACAGGTAGCTTCGATGCATCGGCTCCAGCCGGAGCCGATACAGCCATAAATGTAAGGGTGTCGGAGCCGATCGGAGCCGACACCGATGCCTGGGCCACATGGTGGTCGGAACCGATCAGAGTGGTCGAACCAGAGTCGGCACCGATAGCCACCGGTGCCGAAGGTTTAGGTAAACCAGAATCGGCTCCAGCCGGAGCCGATCTCGACTCTGAATGAGTCGGAGCCGAGGCCACAGGCTTGGACACAGAAGCCTGGGCCTTGGAAGACTTAGAAGTCTTAGATGGGGTCGACTTAGCCGGAGAGCCCTCCGGCTTAAGAAGGCCCCTCAAAATCAATTTATTTCTTCTTTCCTGCAGGACTCTCTGGCTAAAGGAATGACATATAGCACAGGAGTCCTGCAGGTGAAGAGGCCCCAGACAGTAAAGGCAAGAAGTGTGACTGTCTGTCAGAGACATCTTCTGACAGCACAAGTCACACTTCTTAAAGCCTGAGACCCTTTCTTTAGACATGGTGATAAACACACACACACAACACCAGTCCAAGAAATTAAATTAAATTTACCAAAAGGTATCAATAAACAGACACACACACACACCCTAACAGTGGGGGGATGGGATGGGTGAAAGTCTGACTAAAAGTAAAGAGGAGACAGGGAAATTTTCTGTCAGAAAGAGTTTAAAACTAAGTTAAAACTAATAATTTTAAGTTTTTTTGTAAAAAGGGGCTAAAATAGTAAAGTAACAATTCACTTACCAGGAGCTGGTAAAAGGAGGACCTCATCAGCGAAGCGGCAAACGAGATCTGGGTACTTACCGCCTTGCATCATGGGATATGGGGCTGCCTCGAGCTGGTAAAAGTGACTCTCGAGCTTAGCAAGTGCCAAGTCGGAGCCGAGGATCGGCTCCGAACCCATCAAGCAAGAATGAAGGCGAGATTGACAACTTAACATTGCATAGTTATCCCATTTGGGAAAAACAAAACACCCATGAATTACCACATAGGTGGCAGCCCCCTTAATACAGAAGAGGTAATAAGAGATCTGGGGACACAGGTAGATAGTAATCTCTCCTTTGACAATCATATTGCCAATGTAGTTAGGAAATCCTTCTATATGGCCCATCTAATTACTAAGGGGTTCACATCTAGAAATAAAGAGGTTATAGTGCCCTTGTACTTTTCACTCATCAGACCCATCATTGAGTACAATGCCCCATTTGGGATGTACCTCACAAGACACTTCCAACAGCTGGAAAGACCACAAAAGCACCTCACCAAGAGGATTACTGGTCTCAAACTTATGTCCTATGCAGCCCGACTGAAAAAACTCTGGCTGTACTCAGTGGCATATCGCTTACTCAGAGGTGATCTCTGCCTGACTTACAAAGCCATGTCCAACTCAGAACTGATGGACATGCTCCACCTAAAGAAATCCAAGTCACTGCGAGCCACACGCTCTAGTGAGCTAAACCTCGCCACAACAATAAATAGAACATGCTGGAGGGATAGATTTCTGTCACAGAGACTCCCCATGCTTTGGAACAAAATTCCTAACTACATTAGGTAGAGCCCCTCACTAACACTCTTCAAGAAAATGCACCCCTGGGATCACTTCATTGGCTCTGCTTGACAGAGGCTCAGTTAATTAATCAATGGGGCAGCGAAAGCCGACACACTCTGGCTAGGCTTATAAATGCCCTCGGGCAGATAGCCTAGTACCTACCTATGAACCTATGAACTCAACTTCTATTATACATGATACTGCCGATGACAACTTTGGAAATCGGGATACAAGTATTTAACAATCTAAGTTTTCAGATCATGTAAAAGAAAATAAAAAAAGAATTAAATGGAAAAGTTCACAAGAAATAACTAGGAAGAAAAATAAATTGATTAATGTCTATAATGCAAAGGGAATATATATCAAAAGCAGACTGATTTGTTATATAATATACAGATTACAGGGAATGAAACATTGTTCAGTCACAGAACATTCAGTCTACAGAAAATGATGGAATAGACTAAAAGGAAGAAATCAGAACTAAACTTGGAACAACTAAAGAATACTGAAAGAAAAAAGAGGAGAAATACCAAAACTGACAGCATGGCTCAAGCTGTGGCACTGCAAAGACACCTGGATGAGAAATGTTTGTCTGCAAATGAAAAAAAGCAGTAAAAACAGCAAAATTAATAAAACTAATGGTGATGAAGTGTATTCATTTGTAGCAATTGACAGAGCAGACCCTGTGGAATCAGAAGCGGGAGACTCTTCAGATGTGGTCAGAAATTATGTACTAGTGATTTTAAATTCATTTGTTAGAGGAACTTTTATTTACATTTGCAGAGAGGGTAATGAACATGGAATAGTGTTATGCTTGCCAGGATCATTTTTTTTTAATGTTGGTACAAATCATCTTGTCTTCAAGGATTCTTTGACTCTTAGTAGAAAACTTACAGCCCTCTTAAGTACCATAGTTTGGACAGATGTTCGGATATATTTTTCACAAATCAAATATAGAAAGGAGAGTTAGGTTAGCATGAATGAAGATATTTTGGGGAGTAAATACCTACATGAAAAAATGTCCCATTTTAAAAAATAGAAATGTGTAGCGCATCCAAACCTAATTTTTGACACACATACATTTAGACAATATGAAGTCCATTTACCAAGTCAAGAGAAAATAATTTTTGCAGGAGATATACTGCAGTATTTGACTAACACAAGATAGGATTTTTGCTGATCAGAAAATTAACAGTTCACAAACAGCAAAATGTGATGCATTTATGCTGGTTGTTAATGCTAGGAGTATTAGCAATGAATTGCATTATTGGAAAAGTCGCTACATTTGCACAAGATTGAAATTGTTACTGTTTGTAAAATATGGTTAAAAACAATGACTGCAGACCAGTTTTGTCAGGGTAAAAATGTTATTACTGTAACAGACATTCCAACAAAAAAAATCAGGTGGAGGTGTTATAATAGGGATTAAAGTTTGTTAAGAGTCCCATTTTTACACATGGGGTCAAGGCGTCACTTCAAAAATGGCAGTCATCTAGAGCCAAGATTCACACCACTGGGCAACTAGTCCTGCCACATCTGTTCTTCCATACTACACACTCACACCTATGGCCAGATTAGAGTGTCCAGTCTACCTAATACATGTCTTTGTAATGTAGGAGGAAACCAGAGCACCTGAAGGAAAGCCACACAAACACAGTGAGGACATGCAGAGTCTGCACAGAAGGCACCTCAGCTGAGAATCAAACCTCATGCTGTGAGGTAAAAACACTGTGTGCTGTGCCACTGTGATGTCTGTGATAACTACATGTTTGATGATAACACCAGTACTGTAGATTGTATAAATGTGATAACAAAGACAATCCTGGAACAGATAATTGTTGGAGTGTATAAACCACACAAAATCAAGCGTTGCTAACCTAGAGTAATTCATACATTTCTTGCATGAAACGAAACTGAGAAAAATAATTGTAGCCAGGGATTTAAATTTACAGACTTTAATAATGTTGATTTAGTAACATTAGTGAGGAAATTATTTACAACATATATTCAAGAACAATAATTGCTATCGATTGTAAACAAACCCAGTAGGCTTTGGAACATACCTGACATTTTGCTCCTAAGGAAATGAGTTTTACTTTATGTCACATTTTATCGCAATTGATGTGCAGCGATAATGAGGTTATAAATGTTAAATTACTAATAGATAACTCTTCCAAACTGAAATCTAAACCAATGTACAGAAGACTAATAAAAGACTATATAGAAGCAAAGCATCTCTGTGTGAAACGAATTGGAGTGATGCATTCAGTGAAAAAATGCAGGAGGAATGTGGCAAGTTTTGAAAAGGAAAATCATTTGAAAAATGTTTTACATCAGGATCTAGGCACACATGGTCAGGAGGATATATTTCCATAAGAACAAGATAGTTAATTAGGATGTCCGATAAAAAAAAAATATAAGAAATGAAAACAATATTAAACTATAAATCAAAAAAGTGGAATAAACAAACTGGACAGACAAATTAAACATAGCGTGAGACATGATCAGGAAAACACTTGAAGAAAATTTATAAAAGGATATGGAGTATAATCGGAAACAATTTTATGGATACATAAAATGTGGTAGGAGTAAAGACATACAAATTAATAAATTGTGCATACAGTATATTTTAAAATGTATTCTCAAACACAGCATATTCTAGATATATTTACAAAATTGTATGCAAAACAGTTTGGCTCCCAAAAGGGGGATGGGGTCTAAAATTGTGTTAGTAACGTCCAGGCAACTTTGGGTACTGAAATTAATGTTGATTATATTGAAAAACAATTATACAGACTGGACCCAAACACAACACAGGGAGTATATGGAACTGGCAATAATGACCTAAGAACTCTTCATCATGGACTTGCCATACCATTATGTCTTTTATTCCCTAGGTCACTATGTATGGTGAAATTCCTCAAGGTTGGAAACATGCAACTTTAACAAGATGTTCTGCATTAATATAATAGCTATAATGTAAACAAATAGTGATGTGTTGTAATTTATATAGGCTTAAGTTCAGTTTTTGATATGGTCATACACAAAACACTGATTAATATATTAGGCCAACTAAGTATTGATGTAATCTTTTTAAAATTGATAGCTGCATGACTTACAAATAGGACATGACAAGTATCATACAGCAATTAGGTGGAATTCTAGGTTACGGTTTGGGTGTCCCACAAGACTCTGTCCTAGGCCCATAAATGTTTAGATTGTATCTTTCATGTCCGTCCTTTTCAAATAAGGTGTTCTACAGTCTGTATGCAGAAGGCTAGTACATGGTTACACTGATTACATCTGTTACACATAGGGCATGTCTGCAAAAGAACTTGGCTAAACTGACCACATGAGTTGTGTTGTGGGTTGGCATAATGGTTAAGGTATTTTCCTTGCTGGTATAAGGTATAGGGTTTGATTCTTACCTTTGAAGTAAAATTGGGTTGGCTTAAAATGACTTGCAAGGGCAAGTAGCCTGGTACTTACCTATGAAAAGAGACTAGTATACTGATAAACACATCGAAACAAAGCTTATGATATTTAGAAAATATAAACTGAACAATGAATATTTAATACAGCACGTAGTAGATTAATTTAAGAGCCTGGGTATATGGGTAGATACAGATTTGCATTTTTTCTGATTATATGTACCAATTGGTTAATGGTAGTTGCAAAACTATAGGTGGTACAAAAAAATTTATAAAGTTAGGAAATCAGAAATGATGAAATTATCGGTTGTAAGTGGCATCAGATCCAAACTAGAGTATGGAATAACAATATGAAACTTTATAAGAAAACAAGCATGAGTAAATTGGAAAGAGTATGACAGAAATATACAAACGGCATTCATGAATGTAAAAATGTAAGTTGTTATAAAAGATTAAAATATCTGAACTTGTGCAGTGTCTCATATTGATATTTAACGGGAGACCTTATCCAGGTATAAAGAGCATTTAGCGATGACTTCACCTGTGGGAATGTTTAAAGTTATCAAAGAGTAATAAATAATCATCAGATAGCCTAGGTAGGAGGAAATTAAACCAGAAGTAGATAAAAATCAGGCAGCAACTGAATGTGCCAAAAAAACAAAAGAAAGAATATAAGATGGATCAGATGAAAAGGCAATAAATGTAGTTGCAAGTATAGAAAACTTCTGGAAGAATCTCATGTTGATCAGGAACGAACACATAAATGGTTAAGGAGAGGTGAATTCAAACCAAGAGATGAAAGGTTAATATTGGTGGCTCAAGATAGTGGGTTACATTCATGCTGGTTTACAAAGTCCATTGAACATGTGGGAGAAACAGACAAATGTAGGTTTTGTAAAACTGTACTGGAAACAGTCGGACACCTCATTGGTCGGTGTGACATAGTAATGGCAGAAGGACTGTATACTGAAAGGCACAATAATGTGGTGAGACTGTTGCACTGGGGATTGTGCAAGCATTATGGTTTTGAAGTGGCTGAAAAGCACTGGAAACATGAGCCACAAAGCATCATAGAAAATAATGAAGTCTACATCACATGGGATCATCCATTACCAACAGTTCAAAAGATAGATGCTAGAAAACTGGGTATAGTGGGCCAGGAAAAGAAGACAAAAGTAGCATTGATCACTGAAATCGCCACACCCAGTGACTACAGTGTCCTACGCACAGAGAGACATAAAGTTATAAAATATCAGGATCTGCAAACAGAAATGAGAGCAATGTGGAAGAAAGATACCCAAATAGTTCCCATAGTAGTAGGAGCAATGAGTCTTATAAAAAAGAGTCTAAAATCTTATTAAGATACGCTACCAAAACATGTAACTCCATGCAAACTGCAGAAGGAGTCATTACTGGGCACTTTGTGGGTGCTGAGAAGAGCACTTTTGGCTGACATCAGAGAGTGAAACAATACTAATTTCATGAACTTTAATCATACTTTGACTTGGGAAATGGGTCCAGTCCCATCATAGTATTAGAAACCCAAAAGACTCGGAAAAATTAAAAAGGGAAATTATATAGGAATGAAATGTGTACTAACTGGTTCTCTGAGAGAGTAGCAGATGCATGAAATAGACTGCCAAGTTATATCAAAGCAAGCACTAGTTTAGATATTTTTAAGAGTAACTTGGGCACTTATTATAGGAATGACTGTTTTGGTATAGTGGTAGGCTAGAAGAGCATTAGTGCCTGTGCCTGAACTATTTGTTGTATGTATGTATGCAAATTGCTGTCAGTTGGCTTTGAGAATTAAGAAACTGTTAACAAACTGTTTTCTGTGGTCCAGTGGTGCAAGGTTTGATTCTCGCAGCCTCCATTGTCTAATTGTGTGACTCTGAGCAAGTCACTTAACAAGACACTGCTCATAGGCTGAATGTGGAAAAGGTCCATGGAGATCAGTGCTATAGCTCAGAACTCAAATACAAATAAAGTAAAAAATATAAATAAAATAAGTGACTAAGAAAAGTGTTTGAAGGTCTAAATGCTAAAGATCCCATGGGCATGGATCTAATGTACAGGGATAACAGCAAGCCTCTGGTGAGACCTAAACTAACCCAGCTAAACATAAATATTGCAGAAATTGAAACATAATCATCATTTACTGTATAAACAAATCATGTTTTATCAAGTAACTTAAAATTAGAAAAAGAAAGAAAATAACATTTTTTTAGCATGGTAAGAAATGGTGACTATGATAAGGAGAACAGGGATCTACAACATAGAATAAAAACATATATTTATTTTACCAAGGTCAACAGAAGCAGAGGTGGAGTAAAATATTATGCAATTGGTTAATCAAGAAAAGCTAAGAATGACATAACAGGCATTGCATTCTATATACTTTCTGCAAGACTACTGAGATGAGAGACTTGAAATTAAAATAGTTATGTGAAATGAAAATAATTATTGATTCTAAAGCCTAAATAATCACACCCTCTAGTTTTTTGTCTGATTGCAATTGCTTATTGCTCTTTGCAAAATGAGTAAGAGTGTTTTTGTTGTTAAGCATCATGTCTTGTTTGTTGAACCAAGGTTGCCCATCATCAAAAATCACTTTGCAGATTATGTATGACTTTAGTATTGGAACCTGTGTCAGTGCCAAATATGAGAAGCCGAAATTAGACCCTTGGAGAATGCCTGACAATATGGTTATTTCTTTTCGAAAGGTCTTACATCTTATCATGAAAATTGGTCACATAAATAACTAGATCAACCCCAAATGACTCATCTTCCACAATGCACTTATGTTCTACTACATGAAATGCTTTTGAAAGATCAGAATTAGGAAGCAACACTATGATCTTTTTCCAGTGATCTGACATATAGTCCAAACAAATGTAATCAATGCTAAGTAGGTACCACAGGGCAGTAGTACGGGACAGGGGGATCCATGCTGGACTTTTGACTGTAACACATGGCTCTCCATATGCTGCCTGTTGATGTACGATTATTTCATTTTTTATAAAGGTTAAAGTTGGTTTTTATTTGTTAATATGCCAAATATTTCTAGTTCAAATGAAATGTAAAAATATTTCATTTTGTTTAAAATTTAATAAAAATTCTTTGGAAATTTTTTTTTTTACAATGGTGGAGCAAGTATGATTGGGTAAAAAATTTATTTATCTCTCACTTGCCCTTGTTTAGAATTAATAGGATAAAAAACATCAATACTTGATCATTTGAATATGTTGAGAATGACTTGTATTAATATTAATTGACAATCCTGGTGTCATTATGTAAGATCCCAGTACAGATGTGGCAGTTACTAGGAAAATGCACTGAAAATACTGTCACAGAGCTAGCAGCTTGTAAATTAAAAACTTGATAAATACATAGGAAGTCTTACATTATTATTCTCAATGGGGTTTTGTTATTGTAAGACTAATGCCTTTGTAATAATTTCGACTGATTCGTCTGAGATGGTTAAATCCCTGCTGTTATGATGCTGAACACTCAAAATTAGGTATGTGTTTTTCATAAAAATGAATCTGTTTTGCCAGATTTTTTTTTAGGTATTTCTGTTAAAACTGAAATTGAGAGAAACAAAACATATGTTTCAGGTATTTAATTGTGTTTCTGTACTGATAGTAATAATGCAAAACTCAAAATTGTCAGAATATCTTTTTTACATTAGCCTCTGTAATTCATGTTTTTTTAATAATACTTTTATTCAAGATTTTAATAGTGTATAAAAGCACTCATCACAATTTATCAACTTTGCAAATGCAAAAGTGACTTCATAACAGTGCAAACACTTAAGAAATGAGAAATACAGTTAGCATATCTAAAAATACAATACATATATAATACTTGCATTTTGAAATCTACTTGCAAATATATATAAAAATAGTAGAATATTCCAGTGTTCCTCCCATTTTGACATATCTCTGGTTTTATTATACCATAGAATGAGTTTATGTTGAAGTTTACAAATGATATTGCAATTCATTGAGTAATAATCATTCTAGCTGGAGAAGACCATGCATAATACAGCTGAAACTACAGTATGGAGTCAAGACTCTTCCACAGTTGTTGACCTAATGTGAGTGATACTACAGCCAAAAAGCCAAAAATTCACTTGTATTTGGGCTGAGAGAGGTATCCTTAGAACCCAGGAAAATACATCAATTACTATATGCCAAATAGGCTGTATTTTAGGACATTTTCAAAGTAGGTGGAGATAGTGTGCCATTGACTGCTTACAGAGACAACAGCATTGATTTGTTTACCATGGGCTTGTAGCTTAACAGGTGTGTAGCAACAAAGATAAATAATCTTGTCTAGATATTAGGGGCTATTTATTGTCACTATTCCTAGAGAGGCAGGCAAACCAGTCTGCCAGGGGCAGAGATGCATACAACATTTTGTTCCATTTGTCTAGGCAATTTCTGGTTAGAACCAAAGGTTGATCTAAACTTTGTGTATAGAAAAAGCTAAGCTTGGGCAATAGGTGGGAATTTATTGGGGAGAGGAGTAAATACCACTTTTCCACCTTGAAATGGTACTTAATGCTTTCTTAAATCATCCTTGAAAAAAAATTAGCACATAGTTGGAGAAATTGTCACCAATGTAGTGGTAGTATGGGAAATAAACTCTGAATTAACTCCCAAGTATGGAATGATTTCAGGGAAATATTCCAGATATCTGAAACAAAATAAACGCTGGTATTAATCTGGTTCTCCCATTCAGATTTCCTCCTGTCTACTTTAATATGCAGATGATTCCATATAAAAGAAAAGGGGGCGATAAGAGGCCGTCTAGAGTTAGATCTATAAATTAGTATTCCCTCATACCATATATCTATACCCCTGGTATCACAGACTTTGTGGGGTGGAGTGAATACAGGGTTAGACTTTCTCTGTAGTCTCACACACATCTCAGTGCTAAACTAGATGGGCTTGCATGGCATACAGACTCTTAGGAAGGACTGTCTAATTATGGCTCTGCCATATCCTTTGAAACTAAGAACCCCAAAACCACAAAGCTTAGCTGAACTCCTTATCAGAGGTACTCTAGCCTCCCAAATATAATTGAATATCAATTTCTGTATTTTATTCAGATATTTAGAAAATATAGTCTGTGGTAGGTGATTGAATATGAAAACGATTTTTGGAAGAACAAACATTTTGACAGCCTATATGTGCTGTTAGGGAATGTAGCTTGGCTTTCTTCTATCTGTACATCAAATTACTGAGACAGGATTGCACTGGCTTTAAGATACTATCAACTATCTTACTGATGTCGATATAGAATAAAATACCCAAGTAAGATATTTCATCAGTTAGTTTTATGTTTCATTCTGCATTAAATTCTGTTGGTTTAGTGACAGAGGCATAAAGAGGAAAATATTAATCTTGTTTCTATTAATTGCTAACCTACTATCATATGACAAGTCTGAGAGTATTTAACACTTGGTTTAGCTGTGTTACAGGATCTCTTAACCATATAACACAATTATCTGTAAAACAGGTTGTAAGTGGGAGAGTAGTAAATCTCAGTTTTATTGCACTCTGGTTATGAATTGCTTGTAGGTGTGCATTAATAATGGATTTAGCCATTATAAACAACATTGGGATAGCAGGCATCCTTGATTTGTATCTCTTAACATGAGTATTGGTTTAGACAATACTCTATTGGAGTATATTTTGGCTGTGGCATTGTAATATAGAAGTCCAATCAATTAAATAAAGGTTGCAGGCAAATTATAAAATTGCAAAGTCTCCCATAGGCACCCCATTCTAAGGTGTCAAAAGCTTTATGAACGTCCACTGTTCTGGCTGTGTCCAGACTTCCCAGTCTCCTTCTAATAACACCAAGATGATTTTTAAAAATGATGTCTGGTATAATGCCTTCCTACCTTGTTGCCAGCAACTTAGTAAATATTTTATTTCAGTCCTCAATAGTTGCTATGTATACCACCATATCTGTATACAATTACAACGGCCTGGGCACTGTATACTCCTATGATATCCAGCAATGGACACGTATGGACCATCATTAATAAATTTACAATAATTACAGGATCTGCATTTGCTCATTTGGGACTTGTAGTTCTTGACTAGTCTCTTGTCCTGAGTTACTAACAACTCTTTGATGTTCTTTACTTTGCTATAGGCTACCTTAGGTTTTAGGCCCAATTTTTACTTAAAGTCAGCATCAAAAACACCCTATATTTTCTGTCTTTAAAAAATATTTAATATTAATTAATACTTTCAAACACAGAACTGTGTCAGTTTGCACCCTCCGTTGCCATAAAGCTTCTTTCTGTTCAATTTTATTTTCATGATTTCCACATCTTGGATCTAAATCTATCTTTTCTAATCCATAAAACAGAATTTTATATGTTCTGGAAACTCTACTAGATGAAAATATAATGTGTTGTGAAAATGTTTTGTCTTAGTATCACAGAGATATTTAAATATTCTCTTTTTAAATGTTCTAATGGTCATACCTACATAAAAAGTGTTACAACAAGCACATAATGCAACATATATTAAATCTACAGATTCACGTGTTAATCTGTATTTCCTATACCAAATGTTATTACTATGTCCAAATAAGATGTAAAATACACTATTAATGTAGTGGCAGGCCTTATAAAAGCTACAATGAAAAGTGCCTACACTTTTATTACTGACTAAAAAGGAAGATTATTAGAATCACTAGTATATAAATTTTTCAGGGTATTCACCGTTTTATAAACAAAACTGGGGTCTTCATCCACTATCCTGAGCAGCTCAGAATTCCATGTCAGAGTCTTGCAATTATCTTTGGCGTAATTGACTATAAAATCAGCATAGCAAGTCATATCTACAATAAAAGGCATATACCTAATTTTGGAATTATCTTCCAGGATTTCTTAGAGCCAACATTTTTCAAACCATTAACTAAAAGAGATTTAAGTGTATTGTATCTATTTAAAATACCTTTACCTGCTATAGCTAACAAAAATCCATTATTATACTCTCTCTCTCTCTCTCTCTCTCTCTCTGTAAAAAGATTAACAACTTTTTCAAATTCTTTAAAAACTAAATCATCTTCAGTAATTAATCTCAATTCTCTAATAAAGTTCTCCCTGGGATCATTATCTTTGATGAATGTAGGGTGTGAACTAGAATAGAGCAAACAGTTATTCATAGCTGTTTCTTTAGTAAACAGTTGGCTGTAACAGTTACATTTTAGTTTAACTAAAATCAGTTTTACTTCCAAAAAAATTCCCTTCACATACCATTTCTCATAACATAAATGGCAAGAAAGTATTTTCAGTTGTGTTTTTTTCTAGTTGATTTGTTTTTCTAACCACATGATTTCCAGTTGCTATTGTTTTGTTTTTAGTTTCTCTTAAAGTTTATTTACCTCAACTGCAGTTATCCATTTTATTTTCCTTTAATAAAAGTGATAAGATGGGAAGTCAGAAAGGTTGGATCACCCAATGGGATGATGATCACTTCTGCAATAAACAAGCATCCCAGGTCCTATGAACAAGCTTGTGTTATTGGTCAACACCCAGTCCAGAATGGAAGCTCGCTTAGTAGAAATGTGTATTCATGTACAGCTATCTATGAGCTGTGATAAATCAAATTCTTTTGAAACATTCATTAAGTCAGACTCAGGAAGTTTTAAGAATGTTTTAATATCTTTGATTATCATCATCTTAGTTAATGAAAACATGTGAACACATATAGAATTCAACACTGTATGCAAATAAATTGGGAACTCAGTGGATAGCTATACATAGGAAATAACAATGGAAGTCAACCCTCATTCCAAAGTAAATGGCTGAATATCCAGATGGACAACAGGTGGACTGTATAATCTAAATGTAACATTTTTTTTCTTAATGAAAAACAGTACACCACCACCATCTGCTTTGTATTTTATTCATCATGGCAGAGTAGTTGAATGAGACTAAAAGAAAACTGGGTCTGTCAAGATGCCAAGTGCTTCCAGAGACAGTAATTACATCTGCTTCTCACAGAAATGCCCATGTTTCATAAAGTAGCCATTAGTCTGATAGACTCTTATTACTACAGTAGTGAGAACTGAAGAAACAGTGGAAAGCCAAAATATAACATTGTTCCTAATAAAATTGATGAAAATTAAATAAAAGTTAGGCAAAATTTAGAAAAGATTGGTTTGAAAGGGTTGACTAGATTCCTTTGAAACTGGTTTGCATGCTCACAGTGGCATATATGAAAACTGACAACCTCCTTTTTCTCATTAGTACATCCATTTACAGAGTCCAGATACAGAAAACTGCCCTTTTTAGATTCTATGTCCCCTTGATGTGAAGGCGGTTAACTAATTAGTAGTGTATCTGGTACATTTCCAGACATGTGGCCGTAACTAAACATTTTGGACAGAACCCAGTCAAGAATATTAGCTGTGTCTGGTACAGTCTACTTTCTTGTGGACAAGTCTGCCAGCTGATGTTATTCTATTGCAACAGCATCATGACATTGTCTTTGGTGTGATGCCGTTGTGTACCAATGTCCTTATGTTCAACTGGTTTAGTCCCATCCTCTTCCATAGACCAGAATCAGGCATCCTGAAAAGTTTATGTGTCTTAGCTGGTTTAAGGTACACATAAGCAGTCTTGATGTTCTTACCTCTCCTGATATGGACATTCATCACAAGTGTCTCTCTCTGCCCCTGATGAAAGGCAGCTGTCTTTCAGCAATTGTATATGTCAGTGCATCATGAAACACACCTGCATCATTATCACCTGTATTGCCTATATGAGCTGTCCTTCTCTCAGGTGTATATGGAGCAGAGACACTTTATATGGTTTAGCCAGGTCTCTTAGCAGATGAAGTGTGGAATTATGTGACCAGTAACATGCAAGAAGTGCAGCATGTTTGCTGAAGCTATACATCTTATAACCTCGTTCCAGAGCTTATTTTATTTTGTTTGTATTTGTAGATCACTGATCCGTAGCCCTTTTTTCCCAGGAGTGCTGTTTGGTTAAGTCACATATTTAGAGCCAATTAGTTAGGCAATTGAGGTTGAGGAAATCATACCCTGGACCACAAGGAACAGTTCGTTAACATCTCCTTAATTTTCTGCACCAACAGTCAGACAGACAAGCGAGCTTGAGATAGTTTGTCTAGTAAATGGCATAATGTGTTGTCTGTGACATTTATAGTCAGTAACAGAGGTCTAAGTGTTTGAGTTACAAAGTTCTTTTATACTACTAGGCTGGACTTGTTTCCACATTTTCAGTTATCAACATAAGGTGCTACTGTACTATCCATGTCAGTGGCACAACAAGTGGCACACTTGCCTTTGTTGCAGAAGGTTGTGAGTTCTATTCCCACACCAGGTAGATCAGTTGTTGACATTGTTGTGCAGCATGGGGGTAGGTACTACTTGAGTTGGTGGTAATTCATGTGATATAAAAGATCACATGGCACCTATTAAAAAGAGTAGGAGGAGTTCTCCAATCCCCTGGCCAAATTCTCCTGGTATTATAACTATCAGCTTGGGTATATCTTGAAAAGAGGCTACTAGCCTAGTTGGACTAATCTGGTCAACAAAAGATAAAATAAATACAACATAAAATGTTACAAAGTTGGGTAACCATCTTTAAGGATCAATTAGAAATATAATATACTTAGTTAATGTAACTTCCAAGCCTTAGTTTGCTGCTAGATCTGAGCTTACTAATAGTTTGATCTGTTCCATTCTGTGTCCATACCTCTCAACTGTCCAGATTTTTGCAGAATGTCTAGATTTTTTCCCTCACATTGTTGGTGTTTTCCACACAAAATTTGTTGTTTTCTGGCAAATCACTGAGGACTGAAGTCACTAAATTATGATTACAGTTGAGTTTCAGACTTTATATCCTTTATAAAACGCATGGCAACACAAATCTTGTCATTTTAGCCACTTTCTAAATTTATAAGAGAAATGTTTAAAATCTGTCCATATTTTGGACCCCCGCCCTGTTATTTTAGGTTTTCTCCAGATTTCTTGAGCAGAGGAGTTGAGGGGTATAACCTATAGACAAAGTCAGGAAACATCTACAGAAGATGAGAACACAAAAATAAAGGGGCATAATAAGAGATTAGAAAGAGAGTAGTTTTTTAACACCTTTATTGAATTGTCACTGAAGACATATGCAAACATACATTTACATAAAAGAACACAAACCATGCTAACACATTCACAGTTAAAAACATTATGCATCACATACATTTTGTTTAAAATTATCATCTATCCATCATTTCATAAATTGTTCATTTCCTGCTTCTCTTAAACCTCACTCCACCTCCAAATCATTCTGCATGTATTTTTCCCACAATTTCACTTTTTCTATATGGTTTGCTCCCACCCTCTTCAAAGAATTCCACTTCCAGTTCTTTTATCTCTGTTACAATACTTGCTATTTCAAACACAGTTGGTTTAGACTTTGATTACCATTTTCTAGTAATTGTTTGTTTTTTGTCAGCAACCAGAGTTAAACTGAACACGGCCTTACTATGTCTAGGCATTTCTGATCTTGTATCACAGCTAAATAAATAAATAATTTCATTACACCAATTTGGTAACCTAATATTTCTGACAAAGTACTCTGTAGGGAATTTCTAAAGTCTGCCAACTCATTACACTAACAAAATATAAGTTCCCAGTTACCCTTTTTCTTCCCCATCCTACTTCCAACATTTGCCATCTATCTGAGGAAACATTTTTTGGAGTCTGCTTGGGGTATAACAATAACTATGCAAACACTTCCAAGCAAAAAATCCTAAATCTCATAGATTTTACATATTTGGGAGCTCTACAGATGTCCTCCCATTGTTTCCTTGTAAATTGCTTTTTCTGTCTCTATTCCCAATCTTTCCTAACGTCCTCTGATTGATTCCTATAGTTGTTGTGCAGTATTTCATATGTCCTACTAATTGTCACTTTTTTAACAGAAGCTTCTGCTCTAAATTCAACTAAAACCTCTACCAGAGCAAGTCTTTTGCTTAGAATTCCCCATCCCACTTTTTGCCCATACTCTGGTAGCAATCCCTGATAGGGAAGGAAGTCGCTAGTCTACAGTCCAAATGTCTTCTTGGCCTCTTGCCATTCTGTTACCTTTCCCTAGCTAGTTATTTGCTCCCAATACTTTTGTTCCTTTGCTAGTTTTCTATATAAATTTCAGCCCCCTCTTAACTATTCTTTGCACCCCTAATTGCAGTTATCCCTATCAGCAGAGCCTCCTTTCTCAAATCTTGTGTTGGCTTAGTTCTTAGAATACTTTCTGTTACTTTACTAATATAATATTCTGTATGCCTGCTGTTATTCTCTTTAAGGATCTGCATCCATAACAGAGCTTTCAACTTTTATGAGGAGGATTTGGAATAAAATAAAAAAAAACTAAGGAAAAGGCCCCAAATTAGGGACACATTTTAAGTGTTGCCACTATTATCTTAGAAATTCTCAAAATGGTTTCCAATTTTAGGATGAATGGAATAAAACTTTGATGAACATCAGGGGTATCCCTATAAAAGGAGGACAGTTGAGAGGTCTGATCCAAAGTCCCAGTCTCTCCTTATGTTCTGAATTTTCACTTTGCTTTATTATCATCCCTTTCTACTCTGATTATTGCTTTCTGCTTGTGTTATGTATACAAGTCTTAACTGTGCAACTCTAAAATATCCCTTCAAATCAGGTAATACTAAACAAGTTGTTCTAGTGGAAGAATCAGCTTGGCCCACTTGACCCTTGCTCTCTTCCTCACCCAGATAAAATCCTTCAGCTCTATATTAATTACGTTTCACAGTTTCTCCTTTGGTTGATAAAAATATGCCTGACCTGCACTGGATGAGGGCAAAATAATTCACACTGCTTGCCTTGACCTAGCCAAGGCATTTGACACAATACCTCATTTGGGCATTGTTGACAAACTCAAGAGGTTAGGTACAAACCTGATGTCACCCAGCGGATAGCCAACTGGCTCACAGACAGGACCCAGGAAGTTAGAATTGGGGAGTCCACCTCTACAAAGAGGCAACATCGCTCCTTCTTGGCATTTACTTCTCAGAAGTCAAGGCTAATATCAGTGGTCTCTGGCTGACTAAATTTGCAGATGATTGCAAATTAGGAGCTGTCATTGAATTTCACACTGACACTAATGTTTTCCAGAAGGGGCTGACACAGACAAACAACTGGTGTCAGAGCCATGGACTAAAACTAAATGCTAAGAAATGCATAATAGCATCCTTTGGGAAGTTATCCATACCTGGCAGCTATCATATTGACAACACGCTCCTTAGAACTGACCTAGTAGTTAGGGATTTAGGGACACACATAGATAGTAATCTAGCCTTTGACCATCATGTGTCTACAGTGGTGAGGAAATCATTCTATGTTGCTCAACGTATAAGCAAAGGTATGGGATCTAAGTCCAAGGAAGTCATTGTTCCACTGTATTCGGCATTCAACAGACCTGTCATTGAGTACAATGTCCCCTTTGGTATGTATCTAACCAGGCATATCTAACAATTGGAATGTCCACAGAGGTTCCTCAGTAAAAGAATGCAGGGTGTAAGTAAAATGTCCTATACAGACCGCCTCAAGGCCCTATCCATGTATTCTGTCTCCTACAGGCTTTTGAGGGGAGATCTATGCCTGGCATGCAGGGCATTGTCAAAACCCACCCTGATGGACCTCCTGCATATCCACAAAACAAACAGCACCCAACTTACCTGTTCTAAAGACTTAAACTTTGCATGTGATATAAATAGGATTTGCTGGAGAGATAGGTATGTATCCAAGAGACTAGCCCATCTGTGGAACCGGCTCCCCTTCCATGTGAAGCAGAGTTCCTCCTTAAACCAATTCAAGTGCAACTTGGACAGTTGGATGGGAAACCGGAAAATCATCCCTGGTTTGGCACCTATTTCTCTAATGGACACAGGTATCCTTTAAATGGTTCATCTCCCTGGATCTGCTTGTAAATGTTTCATCTCCCAAGCCCCTACTTACACTTATCAAGGGTATAAAAACTTGTCAGAGATTTGGGATGCATGGCTAGGCTTAAAAAGGCCCTTGTGGTCATTAGCCTAGTAAACACACCTATGACCTGTATATAAAACTAAAGAGACTAAAAACATTTTCACTGCTTGTTTCTTGCAATCCATAAACATAAACAAAAGCTTCCAGTTTCTCAAGTTTTCTATTATCTTTTGTTTAGTGTCTTCCACATATCCTTAGTTGCCGTAACATAATCTTTTTTAAACCATATTACTAAATACTTTATTTTATCTTTTCCCCATAAATATTAGTATTGCTAAACCAACTCATTTGTGGTACATAGTTAACAGTTATAGGCCTTGTTATGTCTTCATTAATCTTTTTTATCCCTGACAAAAACTTGAAACTGTCAGAGTATTTCACGACTGAAATGTGCTTTTATGGTTTTATCAGGTACAAAATAATATCATTTGCAAATAAAGCCAACATTTCTTGATTAAAATACCAATTATATTCTTGAATTTTGGTGTCCCTTATTTTCTTTGTCAATGGCTGTAAATAATACAAATAACAAAGGAGAAAGGGGACTCCCCTACCTGCTTCCTCTGGTCAGACACAACTTATCAGAGAAGAACACTCCCACTTTAATTTTTGTCTCCAATCCTTCATATATCCTCCTAATTAACCTTTTTATTGTATCAGGGAATGCAAATGCTTCCATTGCCCTATTCATAACATCTTTGCTTACTCTGTCAAATGCTTTCTGTGTATCAAGACCAACCAACAACAGCAATATTTTCTTGCATTCTGCTTTCCTCTGGATCATCATTGTTCTGTTAATGTTGTCAAATGTTTGCCTCCCCTCCACAAAACCACATTGGTCCATATCTATCAATTTTGGCATTACCTTTGCCATTCTTTTAGCCATTATAGACAGAAGCACTATATAATCATGGTTTAGACTGACATTTTCTTGATTTCCACATTAATCTGTGTTATGCAAATTTTATAACATTTCTGAAATATCGCTTGTACCTCTAGAAGATATCCAGCTATTTTTCTTGTTATAGGCTCCCTACATTTGGCAACAACACTTTCTACTTTCTGTTGTCTAAGTCATTGGGCTAAGATTTTTCTGCTCTGGAGTTACTATGAAAAAACTGTTGCTTAACAGCAATCTTTCTAAACTCATGCATATCATCCAGATACTTCCTTATTTTCTCTTTAGCCCTCTGCAGTTGTTCCTCTTCATGTTCTATGACATTCCCCTTATTCTGCAATACTTTAACCTTTGTCAGCCCCTCTAAATAAGTATTGTTATTTTTTAACCATATCTCTTTTTCTCTTATTTCTACTGTGCTTTTAAACTAGCTATAACTTCTGGAGTAATTTCTATCTTCCCTAATAACTCCCAGATAATTTATTCTACCCATTCCATAAATTCCTCTTTGTTTAACAGATAGGTGATAATGTGCCAGTGTCTTATTTTTACTTCATTACCCTGCATTTTTATTTTAGTTGTTATTAGTGCATGATCTGAAATAGGATTTTGGATGTGTGTCAAAGCTTTCAATTAATTACACATGTTCCTATGAAAAATAATTTCTGTGTAGTCTACCCCAGTTATTGTATCTTGGGGAATAATATGTAAATTCTCTCCAATTTCCTACTACTGAATTCATGTCTTCCATACCAAATATTTTCATAAATTTCTTCAGAAATCTAACCTCTTTTGTTATATTTCTCTTCTAGGTCACCCAGATATTTCCTCACTGTAGCAAATCAAGTTTTCATCCTCATCTGTAAGTAATATTCCCTGCTGAAAGCTGATTATTTCCCCCAAAACCTTCTTGTCGCTCTCCTACTTTGGACACAATAGAAGAGTCTTTATGGGTTCTGTTTTATATAAGAACAGGTATATATATATATATATATATATATATATATATATATATATATATATATATATACAGTTATGTCCATATTGCTGCGTATTTCACACTGGGCCTGGATATTCATATTCAACCATATCATGTGGCATAAAACTGGGAATTAGGTTTAGCAACTGGAGCTGTCTCTATAGAATGTTCAACCTTGGAAGTATTTGGAGCATCCTCAGGAATGGAAGTAGAGGTTGAAACACACTCTGGGATGGGAACAACGTTTGGTTCACTCTGAGATCTAGAGTCTGTATCACAGGAACAATGCTGTGATAGTGATTCTGGTACAGGGAGAAGATGCCTGTGATTTCACCTGTACTCCATACCTTCAGATTGTACACAGTAAGATTTCAGCTTGGTACATATGCCTGTAATTTGACTAATCCGGTCGAAACCTTTTGAAGACTGTATTCTCACAATCTCTCCTTCCTTCAATGGATAAAGAAATCTGCTAGATTTATCATAACTGGATTTCTGGATAGATTGCTTCTTGAATAATTGAGGCTTGATGGTTTTCTTGTTCTTAGCTTTAGGCCACAATAAACTGGAACTAATAGGTAATGTAGTTCTTGTTTGCCTGGATAGAAGCCTTTGAGCAGGTGAGGCAAGAATATCATCATGGGGTATGTTTCTGAGATTAAATAAATTCAAAAATACATCGGTATTGTCACTCGTTGACCTTTCAAGTAATTGCTTTGCACTCCACACTGCACATTCAGCAAGACCATTTGACTGTGGATATTCAGGACTGCTAGTAACATGGACAAAGTCCAATTCTATTGCAAATTTCTGTAACAACTGACTAGTAAACTAAGTAGCATTGTCAAAAATAACTTTGTGTTGATTACCATGGACTGAGAAATGATGTTTCAACTTCCTAATAAGTCTACCAACACCAAGTAGTATTTATTGTTCCACTCAAAGATATCAGTGGCTACCGCTGACCAAGATAGTTCAGGAACTGGACATAGCTGAAGTGGTTCTCTTTGCAAATGTGTTCTAGTACTATTGCATGCTGAACAAGAAGAAAGTACTTTATCAATGTCTTTCAGCAATGAAGACCAAAATACTAGTTCTGTCACTCACCTCTTAGTGGATGCAGAAGCTAGGTGACCACAATGCAAAATCTGAATGTTCTCATGTTGTAAGGAAGCAGGAACAACTATTTTAGGATTTTTGAAAATAATGCCATCTTCCATCAACATTTCATCTCTAAGATAGGTTTGCACTTCAGGTGGTACACTTGATTGCTTTGACAGACATCCAACATTAATGTAATGATTGAGCTTTTGCAAAATTTGATCAGTCTTTGTGTGATCTCTCAACTCATCTAGCCTAGTGGTACAACAATGATGCACTCCCATTACATGAAAGTCAAAATTCTGTGTGTCAAGCTGTTCCATTGTTTTTCTGGGTGATCTGAATAAGATATCAGCCAGATAGAGCAGTTTGCCTTTTCTGTAGACCATTTTGAAATTGTAGCAATTTGAGCATCATTCTTTGTAATCTCACTGGACCAGAATCCATAGGCGTCTTTAAAATAGTAACTAGAGGTTGGTGGTCAATTTCAGTCTAAATAGCTCGACCATAAATATAATCCTGAAACTTGGAACATGAAAATACTATTGCCAAAAATTCCTTCTCAATTTGAGCATACTGCATCTCATTTTGGGTAAGTGTTCCAGATGCATTGGCTACTGGTCTGCCCTCTTGAAGAATAACTGCACCAAGACTGAATTTTGAAGCATTACAGGAAAGAGTAACTGGTTTGTTCACATCATAGCATCTTAATGTAGGTGGGGTGGTAATTATTTTCTTGAGGTCTTCAAATGGCTTCTGGTATTGTTCCAACCATGACCATGCAACATTTTTGCATGTTAGCTCTCTTAAAGGTGCTGTCAACTCACTGAAGTCTGGTAAAAAATTGCCTAAATAGTTGACCATGCCTAAGCAACATTATAGAGCTTTAGTATTGTCTGGTGCTGAGATCTCAAGAATAGCTGCATGCTTGGTAGTGTCTGGTCTCAAGCCTGTACTTGTAAACAAATGACCTACATATGTAACTGAATTTGCACTTAAGAGGGTTGAGCTTCAAGTATACTTCACATGGTCTGTCTAGAATGTTAGATTTCTGCCATGCTCTGCTTCACCATTGCCTCCAATCAATAAATCATCTACTATTATGGCACAAGGATAACCCCCAAAAATTTGCTCCATTGTACGCTGGAAGACTTCACTTGCAGAATTTATTCCAAATGGCATGCTTAGGAATCTGTCTCTGCCAGAGTACCAAAAGTGGTTAGTAATGAGTATTTGTGATTAAGCATCACTAGCCAGAATGAACTTTTTGCATCTAAGATGGAAAATAACAGTGGCATTCGGTATTAGGGCTGCAACCTCATCGACTGTGCGCATTGGATGATGCGGTTTCTTCAATGTCTTGTTCAAATCTCTTGGGGTCAATGCATATTCTGATTTCATCTGAGCCTTTTTTATAAGCTTCTGCCATAGACAACACCCATTCAGTTAGGTCTGTAACTGGACATATTACCCTTTGCAGTACCATTTTATCCATCTGAGCCTTAACTTTATCCTGCATAGCTATTGGAACTGTTCTTGCTGGTCTGACTACTGGAGTAACCTCTGGGTCTAAATTCATGGAATACACAACTGGAAGTTTGCCCAACTTGTCATCGAAAACATCAGCATACTCTGAGAAAATAGCTTCAGAAAAATTGGAACTAGGATATGCACTCATGTGATGAACTTCTTTAGTTAAAGAAAGAAGATTCATTCTCAAACTATCTTTGAGACCCAATAATGACTGTACTGGTCTTCGGACTACGTAGAATAACAAGTTATAACATTTCTTGGCCAAATAACATGAAAGCATCACTGAGCCTTTGGTTTGAATTTTTTCACTTCCATAAGCAACAATTTTCACATTACTGGCCACATTGAGTTGCTCATTAGTTCTCACTTCAGCAAATGTGTCTGCTGATATAACATTACACTTTAAACCACTGTCTACTTTAAGCTCTGTGGATTTACCATTGATCCAGACAGTACAAAACACTTAATTCTTTGTTAATAAATTCACTGCATCAACTCATAGGTTCATAGGTAGGTACTAGGCTATTGGCCCTAGGGCCTATACAAGCCTAGCCAAGCACTGATACACCATCTACATAGAAAGCTGACTGCTTGGGCTCTGCTTGATCAACCTTCTTTCTGTGTGACCTTTCTTTACAACTGGTTGAGGTTTACTTGATTTGAAAACTTTTTGAAAATGGTTCAATTTTTTACACTTGTGACATTGGCAATTAGCAATGTCACATTACTAACCAAATGTCAAGTAGTTCTCTCTTTTAGACTCATGATTTGCACCACAATTGTGACAAGTAACAATAAAGCTAGTCCTGGGTTTTGCTGATTCATGCCTGTACTGCACTGAGGGACATGTTCCTTTAACTGAACTGGTCTTAGAACTTGCTGGAAAACTATGTGGTTTCCCTGGTGAGCCAGCAGGTGTTGTGGCTGCTCTGTGATTAGTAGGCCTGTATTTGTTTGCCACGTGTTGCATGCTATCTACATTTGCTCTGGAGCCTGCTGAAACCATGCTCTTGTCACTTGCCAGCATACATTTGTGATTTCTGTCACTTCATGGATCTGACAAATCTTATTGACTTTACTCAATGTTAAATCACTGTCATGAAGCAAAATCTTTCTCACAGCAGCACTATTAATACCACACACAAGCTTGTCCTTTATCAACCCATCTTTTAAGTCACCAGATAGACACATTTTGGCCTTGTTTCTCAAGTCAGTTATATAAGCTACAAATGTTTTCCCTGGTTTCTGATCTCTAGTGTAATATTTATCTTGTGGTTACACATTTCTCTGAACTTGTGCTTCAAACACTCACGTTCCTCCCTTGACTCAGCCTGTACAGCAATATGGTGGTTTTCACCTTCCATCATATACACAAATGAACACTCTCTTTCTATGGCCTCTGATCCAGCTAAGTTTAGCAAAATGAATGCCCTGTTGCATGCACCTTTATCAGAATAAGCAGCTTGTATAAAAATGTCATGCTCTTGCTCAAATATTCTCTAATTCTCTACAATATTCTGATTAAATACAAGAGGTAAGGGCTTTTGAAATCCATCTGCCATATTAAGACATACCAGTGAAGGGTTTTTCACATAAGCATGAACACATACACATATACATATGCCAGGAATTTATGCTAGTACTTGTAACTTTGCCCAATAACACAATAAGCCTCTGTGTAACTGAACTTTGTGAAATAAGTCTCTCGGGCACTGTAATACTAATGACATTACTGTATTGCAAGAAACCATGTCTTAGTGTAAGAAACACATCAATTAACTGCATGATGCAAATGAACTGGGCAAGAGAAGCTCAGAGTCAATAACATTTCGAAGTAATGGCACTCTGTGAATAACTGTACACAGCACACTGAAATTTCCCAGAATGGCGGTACCTTTCTAAGCAGTTCTCTACATTGCAAGAAACACTCTGCAATGGTGGCACTTTGTGAATGTACACAACCAGCACAAGAAGCTTTTCAAAATGGCTATATTTTGACTGTACTTCACAAAACAATTGCACTTTGCACACAAATAAACTCTTCGGAATACATGCATAGTAATAAGCACACACTGTAAGCACTTTCACACACTTTGAGATACTTCAGATAAATTTAGTTATGCCCTTAATACAATACGAAGCCATAGTTATGCCAAAACACAGCACTTTGCCAAAATCCATACAGTCAACTTGCTTTATTTATGCTTAATGTGCCCTTTTTACCCTTATTATATTTGTTTTTCTTGTTTAAAGTTGTTTTGTCAAACATCTTTACTTTAAACATTTCCTTTAGTTTATCAGCTGTTTGTGACTCCTGTTTGTTTAATAAGGTGTTCAGTCCCCTTGCAATGCCCTGTTTTGTCCTTTTTATGAAATAAGTAGTTTGTGCATATTCTCATCACCTTTGCTTCTTTTCTGGCTCTTTTTCCTGCTCATTTATTTTAGTTTATCTTCACTATCATCTCTGCACCTCATGGCCCCAAATCTTATTCTCTGCAATCCCATTTCTGACACCATGTCGCTTTCCTACTTTGGACACAATAGAAGAATCTTCATGGGTTCTGTTCAAGCAGCTTTCTTATATACAAATACATCACAAGAGAAGTTTACTGACTTTAACTTAAGTAACTTATATACAAACTAACTACTGCAATCATACATGCTCACTTTCTGACTGCACTGTCATATATGTGCACGTTCAGTCCTTGATATGCTTCTTAAAGACACAGCATATATGCTCTGATCTACACTTCTTAAGCTCCATAATAGCAGCTTTAGGTGGAACAGAAATACATGCCAGCAAAATCCTCCTACTCCCTTACCAGTAGCACCTTACTACCACAAATCTACCATTACTATATTTTTTCCATCTTCTAATACTATTGAAGCTTCTCTAACAATTAGTACAATTACTCCCCTTTTACTTTGTCCCTGATATTGTGCTGACTATCCATCCTGAAATGCTTTCTTTATTAAATTCACCTGTTCATTTCTTTCCAAACATGTCTCCTGTAGCATTGAAAGAGAGTAGTTTGATAATATTTGCAAATACGGCTTCACTTAAAAATGATACAAGCCTGCAAAAAATGAAAATATGACATAAGTACAAAAGAGGCTAAGAAGCATGAGTGATATGGACATAAGGAACAGTGGGGTCAGTTATGTAAAAGAAGTACAAGTGAGTCCAGCTCTTGGTTTTCATTTTGATCAGATAGAGGGAAAACATCCAAAAATTGTTATTTCTTTGATGGCCAAAAAGACCAAAACTGTGAATGGAATGACTTTTTTGTTAACTACAGTTTAAGTGAATATTTTCAGTGGTGGGGGCTTTTCATAGCCCCTATGCAGCAGTTGATTCCATTGCACCCCTGCCCTACTATAACTAGTGTTACTGCCTTTTGTGGGATAGAATGCAATGACTTCAGAATAACGTTTACTTGCACAATCTGACACAGCAAATAGTGATTTACACACTTGCTCTCCTACCAACAACATGACTCTCCCATCTAAATACAACTTTAATCCAAATGCTACAAACAATATGTCTCAGCTTCATCACCCTACCATATGAGCCTCAATGTTTTAAGTTAGTAGTTTTCTTCAAGAAACTTATATTCGTATTACATCCCAATTTATATATAGCTTAACTAATTATTTTATTAAGTGTATAGCAAATAAAATAGATTATTGTTTCACTAATAGGTGCCTTTTTTATTCCATTTGCTCTACACAGTTTAATCAGTTGAGTCCTGTGATCTATCAGATTTCCTCTTCTTCATTGAGTATTGAGGGCCTTTCCATATTCATTAACAGAGGCCTTAGTGACCCCTGTCAAGAAGAAGCCTAATTTAAACTCTGGCAAGCTGGACAGTTAACACCCAGTCTCTAACCTCATATTTATTTGTAAGATTACTGAAAAGGTTATTTATTCATATTTTGATTCAGTTTTACCAGAAAATGAAATTTACAACCCCGTCCAGCATGAATTCCACAGTAGCCATAAATTCCACAGTAGCCATAAATTCCACAGTAGCATGAATTCCACAGTAGCATGAATTCCACAGTAGCCATAACAGTGGGCATGCCAATTCCCAGGTTTTGAATGATTTCCTAATTTTGAGGGATCAGTGCTATTACTTCATTCTATAATAAAATAGCCAGGTGGTAAGATTAAGTACTTTATCTTTAATAAACTTGCAAAGTTATTGGTCTGTGTCCTTCCACCTGGATATTTTATTATTGGTTGTACTTTTGGTGGTTTTGCTTTCTTTTTACAGTCTGTTACTTCATTTTGGTCATCCACAATGTCTCTTTAACATTTGATGCAGTAGAACAGAACATTCTTTTGGACCACTTGTAGACCTGCTGTGAGGCTGTGGGACCTGCTGTGGACTGGGTTGTATCCTGCCTCTTGGAAACATACCCAGCAAATAATGTCTGGTGTCAGCTCCTTTTCTTGGCATTCCATTTTTTCTGATATTCAACAATGTAGTATTATTAATTGACTTGAATATTAGGGCTTTCTTTCTCTCTGAAAAACTACTTTTATTAACTTTTGTTGAATAATTCCAGTCTATCCAACAAGACTAGCATACACGCGTACACACACACACACACACATACACACACACACACATGTATTTACACACACACACACACACACATATATGTATATATGTATATGTATATGTATATATATATATATATATATATATATATATATATATATATATATATATATATATATATATATGTTCCTATTTGGAGAAACATCAGAAGGTGAGTCCTCATTATCACTACTGTGCAAATGGTACTGAAATGTATCTCTCCTTACCCTCAGGAAAAAAGTATACTGTGGACTACTTAGGTGATGACTTGGAACGCATCCAAACTAGGTTGATGAATAGTCACCTGAAATTCAATACATCTAAGGCATCATAAAGAGTTTCAACTAACTATATTTAATCTTTTCCATCATTTATGATGATGATAAGTTGCACACTGCTGATAAGGTAAGAAATCTCGGCCAGGTCTTGGATGACAAAGTGGCACTCTGGGACCGTACGTTTTCAGTCATCAGGTCACCAAGCTTCCAAATAAGTTGCATTGGCTGCATTAAACACCTGTTCCACTCTCAGGATCTTTCTGTGGTTGTACATGCCCTACTCTCTTCCTGCCTAGCCTACTGTAACTCCCTGTTTCTAGGATTGCCTAACACTGAACTTGACTTAGTACATCTGATAGAGTATTCTGCAGATTGGCTATTTTCATTACTTCAGTTTTGCTGAACCAGTTTGATCTCCCATGCCCCTTAAAGCTGTAGCCTTGGTGTATTTATCCTGCATGATCTGGGTCCTCCTTACCTAAAGGAGTTCTTAGATCTCTGCAGTCTGTTCTGCTCCTTTACTTTTCCTTCTTGCAGTTGCTGCAGTTGCTGCAGATAATACAAGCTCATTCTTTTTCTCCCTAGGCATCAGTCCTCTTGAATCCCCTCTCGCAATGACTGAGTGAAGGAGTCCCTGATGTAGCTGGTTTTAAAAAGGAAGAGGGCAATGAAGGTGTATCTTTTTATAATTGCCTGTGACAAAGCATGACTAATATTTTATATACTTGTAGCACAAATGGAACAAACAGCAATAAACTACACAGATATAAATACAGCAGACCAAACAAAACAAAAAACTGTGCAGAAACACGGCCAGTACTAAGTAAAACAGTTCACTTTCCTTCTAAAACCAAACAGAGACTTTAATGAACGGTAAACACTTTCACACTCTAAGTGCTTCATCAGACAACATACTCCAATTACCCACATGTTTAAATACATTATAAAATTTCAAAACAACCAATCATGGAGCAGAAATAACAAAACCTATTATGTCACTATTACAATTCATAAATAATTAACTAACCTATACAAAAGTATAGAAAACATATGTTAGAACACATGTATAGAATAATAAAAGATAAGTATATAAAAATATGTGTAAACTAAAATATATGCAAATTAAACAATACTAAGGTCATTTATTTCTTCACCAACCTATGTGCTTTCAAGGCTGGCTTGACGGATACAGCATCATTCAAACCAGACCCCATATGTGCACCAAGTCTTAAAATCCATTTCATTTCAGCTGTATCAGTACGTGCATATAAGTCCCCCAACCTAACACCAACATTAAGAACTTGTAGGACCTGGAACCGAAAAATATGATCATCACCTGCATCTAACGTATGCTTAGCTAATGCACTATATTCCAATCCCCTTCTAAGACAATAGGTGCGGTCTCTAATACGTTCTTGAAGTCTCCTATTCATCTTTCCTACATAAAACGTGAAACAAACAATACAATGAGCTATATAAATCAAATTCTTAGTATTGCAGTCAGCTGATGTTCTCAGATACCAATGTCTATGTGTATTCAGGATGCAGAAAATAATCATTCTCATCCACAAATTGACAAAAATTACAGCAACTACACTTCTTAGTCCCTGCTGTACTCACCTGTCCAACATGATTAGATCTGGAATAACACAAAAGTTGTTTCAAATTATCCTTGTTCTTATAAACTACCTTAGGTCGAGGTCCCACCAATTCACGGATCCTCTCTTCTGTAGGCAGAATATGCCTTGAAAGCACATAGGTTGTTGAAGAAATAAATGACCTTAGTGTTGTTTAATTTGTATTTATTTTAGTTTACACATATTTTTATATACATATCTTTTATTATTATATACGTGTGTTCTAACATATGTTTTGTATACTTTTGTATAGGTTAGTTAATTATTTATGAATTGTAATAGTGACATAATGGGTTTTGTTATTTCTGCTCCATGATTGGTTGTTTTGAAATTTTATAATGTATTTAAACGCGTGGGTAATTGGCGTATTCTGTCTGATGAAGCACTTAGAGTGTGAAAGCGCTTACCGTTCATTAAAGTCTCTGGTTTTACAAGGAAAGTGAACTGTTTTACTTAGCACTGGCTGTGTTTCTGCACAGTTTTTTGTTTTGTTTGGTCTGCAATATTTTATATACAAATTGTTTTATTAGCCCTATTTATTCATTATGCCTGCTGTGTATCACTGTTTATTCAGTTTTAATTGTTTTAATTCTATGATGCTTGTTTACAAGCACCTTAATAGACATGAATTTGCATCTGAAGTGTAATTTACAAGGTATCAGACAAGGCAATTAAGTAATGGACCCTTCATAATGGTATTATAATAATGTGTATTCAAAGGTAAGAACTAAGCAATTTCAAAAAATTAAAAATGTAATATCATATACATATCTAATCACATAAAATAAAGCAGTACTAAATGCCTACTGTTTCCCTGAAGAGTATTTAACTAATCCAGTGAGCAAACACACTTATTAAAGAATTAAAACAAGAAAACATACTAAGCATACAATATACAAATTTAATTTAGCATATTGTTCTTATGCTTCAGATAGCTTCCTGATTTCCTGTGTTTCAACAAAGGAATCGGGTCCCATTTTACTGTTTAAAAAGCTGCTAATGCTGACTAGCTGAAAGAAAGGGAGTAGTCCTGAACTGGATGTTTGCAGTCTGAGTTTACTGCAATTTAGAAACTAAAACCTCAATATTTCCAAACTTCAGATAATGAACTTATTATTTCCAACTAGTTTCCACGGGATACATTTCTTCTAACTCAAGCAGCCTACTCTGAGCTTTCCAGTTTTTATATACAGTGTCACAACAGTTTAACAACTAACAGATTGAATCAATTCCAAAATGATAGCTGCATGCAACCCAAGTCTACTTTATCCTCTCGAAATCTGAAAACCCCGAATACAAATAGCACGACACATAAAGAGTGAATCGTGAATATGTCGGATGTACTAAACCGCGAAATTTCAAACCTCGAACCGTCATAGTCGGCCAACCCACCACCCGCAACACACTACCTACCCAAACACAATAAAAACAACACACACATACACTAACCAAAACCCTACTTCTAACCCTAAATTAAGCCACCAAAACCCTACTACTAGCCCTACACTAAACCCCACATGCACAACTGTCTATGCACTATCCTTAACCCCTCCCTAACCCTAAGGTCCGTAACTACTGCACACTTCCCCCACGGAGCTATACCCAAACAAACTAAATATTCCACACACATACACTTAACAAAACCCTACACTAAACCTTACATACATTACCTACACAAAACCTTACATACACTACCTACCTATGCACTTACCTTAACCCCTCCCTAACCATAAGGTCCATAACTATCGCACACTTACCTTGCGGAGCTATACCGCAGATGGGCCAACTATACAAATTCGATATTTCCACTTTCGTGTTTTGTTCGTTCGACGTATTCGCGGTTCACTCTTTACATGTCGTGCTATTTGTATTCAGGGTTTTCGGCTTTTGAGAAGCTAAAGTAGACTCTGCAACCCACCAGTGTGAACACTGGCTCAAGGTTCATGGGTCACTGTTAATATGATGGTCCAACCCCATGTATAAAATGGGAAAATGGGATTAATGCCAATCCTAAACTATTGCATCTGTATGTAAATAATTTATTAGGATCACTTGCAACCGTCAAAGAAGAAAAAGATTTTTGCAACTATGCATCAGAAATTATGAATTTTAAGAGGAAGCACAATTATATGGTAGAATTTAAATGGAGTATAACTAAATGGGAACCATTTGGTTTGCTGAATAATTGTTACATCAAAGCAGTGTTTTGTCTGTCATTTAATCTGATAACTGTTTTGCTGAATCTTGGGAAAATTACAGCAAATTGAAGAGAATAGTTTCCTGTTTTCCCCACTGTTGTGCAACCATAGAGTTGGTATATTCAAAGCTATGGCATAGTGCACCACATCCCCCCACATGGGGATGCAGGGGACTTGCCCCCTGCAGAAAAGTATTTCAATGTATTTAGTGATTCACTTTATGTACCAGGATTGTAGTACACTGTTGCTGTCATTTCAGGAGATTGCAGTTTAATTGATGTTATTAACAATATTTTATGACAATGTTGGTTCATAAAATGTATTTTTATGTTTGTTTTGATTTATTGTTTGTTGTTGACGTTACAGCTACAGTGTTTTTGCTACGGACAGGGAGTCCATGCATTGAGTTTTATCAGGTATCGATCTAATGTGAAAAATGTGTTTCGATCTTGTCATATATTTTTTAATGTTTTTCTACGTACTTAGATTTTGTCATATTTTTCACTGTTAGCCACTACACCCTCTGCTATTTATGTATACCAGCTCTGAAGTTGCATAGCAGTGGGGAAAGAGCATAAACCCTTCCCAAGTGTGTTAACTTTTGTCAGTATTTTGTGTTTGTCTTTTTCAGTTTCATTTTTTTTACTGTCAATCTTGTGTTGTTTCAGTCATTTTGGTACACCTATATACATCTATATATATATATATATATATATATATATATATATATATATATATATATATATATATATATACACATATATATATATATATGTGTGTGTGTGTGTGTGTGTGTGTGTGTGTGTGTGTGTGTGTGTGTGTGTGTGTGAGTAATTCAAACTATTGTTTAGTTATTTGTGAGCAATGAGTCAAAGAACTATTTCATTACAAAAACAGGCAACATTTGTTTACTGGTAAAGTCTCACTTGCTACAGACCAATTTTTAGAGAAGGCCTGGGGAGAAATACTCCAGATGCACATCTCTATAAAGGTGGAGGAAGCCCAAATGAAGGTTGGAAGGACCTGCAGACTCCTTACAGAAGGCACCCCAGCCAAGAATCGAATTGGAAAATCTTGTGATGTGTGGGGACAATGCAAACCGCTGCACCACTGTGCCATCCGATATATCTGATACCTGTTTTTTCTTGGCTTCTACAAGGCTGGGCATATGTGCTCAGTGGCTATTTTCAGTCACTTGTGTTACGTGAATCCTCTAAAAATGGAATGGTACGTATACAACATACTGTTATTTCTATGGCATTAAAACTTACAACCACAATGAGACAAGATTAATGTTGCTACTTTGAAATAGTTTCTGGCATACCTCTTAGAGGTACAAAACACTGCACTCTCTACCTGCATGTCCAGGCATTCAGCATCTACTCCTGTGATCCTACAAGGGTCCATAAATACAGGTTAATTTATTAATGTTCAACCTGCTCTGTTATGCAATATATAGTGCACATATTGTTCCTATGCTACATATCTGAAACCACTTACAGTAATGATCAAAGTGGGATAGCAGTGGTAAGCTAGGATTGATGTTTCAGGTCATTAATAATAACTATGTCACACATTTTTTGTACTTGTGTTTGCAGGACTCTGATAAGAGGGATAAATATGGTGAGTTTAATTTTTGTTTTCCACGTTTTCCACCTTCTCCAAGTTTTTGTGACTTCAGAGTGGATATATAGAGACATTGGAGGTGTAAGGACATGTCCCACATGAAGCCATCCTGGAAATCAAAACAATATTTACAATGTGGTATAACACTAGGAGGGCTGCCATTTTTACTTTGCAATGTTGTTAGAAATTAGATGTTTTTGGTGATTAAATAGCATGACATTAATCATAGTAGACTCCACAGTTCCATCATCATCATATATAGTATACAGAAGCCTCAAACATGCATTCCACACTTTGGCATGGAAACTGAAATATCTGTGTGGGTACTTACTATCAATGCCATAAGTAGGAACTGTAGTGAAATAACTCTGCTACAAACATAATATGCATTCTGTGTATGTTCATGAGCTATGACTATGCCAATTTCTCTGTCATATCAATGTTAGATGTTGCAGAGTCTGACCTGGATTCTCAGGGTATTGGGGTACATCACAGGACCTCAAGACTTATGGCCAAAATAAGGACTGCACAAGTCACGCTCTATTACAAAATGTTTTTAGCCAAACTGCTCTTAGAATGAATGACATATCCAATGTTTTACAATTAGCAGCAATCCTAAGCAGAAAAGTATCAACAGGAAACTTCTAAACCCAAAAAGGAAAACCTGTTCAATTACCCTGTGTAATATGTTACAATTCTAAATTAAGTATGCTATAAATTGGTTACATACTTAATGTTCAAAGTATACTGCTCTCATAGGCAGTTTTAAGCCTAGCCAATTTCCTTTGATGTGAGTCAAACTCTGTACCTATTGTCTGTGAGGTAAACACCTTAACCATTACACCAATCCCCAACCCAAGGCACTTGGCCTATACAGAGATCATATCCATGACCTTGGCATTATTAACACCACACTCTAACCAAATGAGCTAACCAACCACTTTATAATTTATCACCATCTGAGTGAACGGGCCGCTATCTGATCTAATAGTCTACAAACAGAAGCAAGCAAATAACCTAAATATAAAGCCTTAGAGAGTGACAACCACAATATTGCAACTGACTCAGGTATGTCTTTGTTGTACTGCCAATAACATGATTGCAATTATTTATGCATTTTATAACCACTAAGTCTGTATGGCCAAAAAGCATGTATTTATTTATTTGTGTTCTTACTTCCATTTTCCATACCATTTTTCTTTCCACTTTTCTGACATTCTTCATCCTTTAGATATTTGTGTTTTCATCCTTTGTTATTTCTTTCTTGGTTAGTTCCTCGCATGTTTTCATGGTTATGCTGCTGGCTTCTTAATGTTGCAGATGTTGCCATCTCCCAGTCAATATGTAGGTTAGCTAGCAGATGTTTTTCATCAGGTTATAGGTCAGAGCAGTATACTTAAATCTTCACATAGTTAATGTTACAAATTCTGAGTTTAAGACCTCACTTTAAAGAAATTATTGGTCTTCTTCTTAAGGCTGATATGTCATTCCTGATGATACTGCAAAGCATCTCAGAGTTGGCTTGTAAGGTCACAGCGGTAGTAACCAAAAAAACTGAACGTATTCAAATGTAGGGTTAAAAAGGCACAGGACCCAGACAACATTACAAAATGTTTTAATAACTAAAAAGCCAATGGATAAAAACATTCCATTAAGCTCTTTCTTCCCTGAAGCATGTAACTTCAGAATGAATATAACAACACCTGAACTTCCTTATATAATAAAAATTAAATCATATGATCAAATCAAGAAGTTCATTAAAGTTCATTAAAATTAACTAAAAGCATTGTACTGATAAGAACACCATTAAATAAGAACAATTGCTAAATATAACATAATAAAAAGTGGATAGCCAACTTATAAAATAAGAAAATAATAATAAACGTGTAAGAATAATAAATGTGTGTGTCAAAACTTTTCGCTATTTAAATTTTACATATCTAAATTTAAAAAATGGTTGAACTGAAATGCAATCATTTAAGTCTGGATAGTCTAAAGCTCTAAGTTTCAACTGCCAGCAGATTTCTTTATGTTCTACTAGTGTTGTGTCTTAATGTTTCCCATTGTTTTGGGTAAGGTCACAGCAGTGGCTAACTGTAGCACAGCATGATAATTGCATCACAAAACACATGTACAATGCACTTGCACACTTACTTGCATACAGAACTAACTGTGCTATCAACCCACTATATGTATTTATATATATTAATCCAAACCCAAATGCAAGCTTAAAATGGAATATGTTGCTTGGGCTTCTGCAGGCTGTGCTATCTGCTTTCTTATTTCATCTTATCTTCTTTGATGCCAATCATGGTAATGGTGAATTTCGTGATGCCAGTCATTGTGAATTCCTGGATGCTAATCATGGCAATCATGAATTCCCTGATGCCAGTCAGAGTAATGGTAAATTCCATGATGCCAGTCATATTAATGGAGAATTCCCCAATGCCAGTGATGGTAATGATAATGGTGAATTCCTGATACCAGTTGTCAAAGGAAAAAACAACTTCAAAAAGATCAACACATGGCAGGTTAAGGTTAAGGCACTTTAATTCTTGCAGCAAGGAGACAAAAACATGCTAATACATAGTTTGTCTAACTAGAATCAGGAAGTGAAGCCATTCTTATACATTTCTTACAAGACATTGCCTACTAAGCTGATGTAACAAATCACAAGTTCTTACGATATTATTTCATAGCAGCTGTTTGTCCATGATTTTCTGCTGACATTTTCAAGTTTATGAAAAAACATCCTAAGAAAAACAACATGGCCTTGGAGACCACCGGTTAGATACAACTTCTCACTATATGGTGTTACCATTCAAGGTACTATGGCTAATTCGAGCACAAAGCAAGCACAGATTATAGTTCATTTCTTCAAGCAGTCTTTGTTCAACTGTATCTATCTTTTTCTGCAGCTGTGCATGTTCTCATAATACGAACAGAGCTGATTGTTCAAGTTCAATAACATTATAGAAAACAGTATTGTTCTATTCATTATTTTCCTGACCTGCTTCTCAGTAAATTTCCAAAAGGCATAAACATGAATTTTGCTGTGATAGCAAATACTAGGTCAGAGAGCATCTTGCAGTTTCAGAAAGCATCTTGAAGTTTCATACAAAACTAAACTGTACATAAAATAGAATGAAATGTGTTAACCCTTTTAGCTTCTAATAAGCACTAAACACATACATTAATACATATTTTTCTGACATTTCCCCCCTGTTAATACTTTTTATTCTATTTTTAAAAGCATAAACAGTTTGCTTCTTCTCCTAACCTCTTCCATTCAGAATTTGCAGTTAAGAGAGTCATTCAGTTTAGACTTATGAAAGTGTTTCATTTTTCAACAGTTCTTCAAATTCAGCACTTTGATACAAAGTTTCAGAAACTGACATGTCTATAAAATCTTTAATTAATCTTTTCATGCAGGGAATACCACAACAAACACACACTCCTAATAGGAGTAATCCCACACAAATGGCAATCAGGATGTTCATTAGGATGGTACCCCACCCCCTAAACAAATTCTGGAAAAAATCCATCAGTGGGTTTGGGCCTGGTTTGGTCATGGCCGACACTTACTGAATTACCTCAAGGTGGTCATTTATCTCATGCTGGTTGTCAGGAATATATGAACAGCACTCCTCTTTTATTAAAGCGCAAGTACCGCCTTTTGCCGCTAGGGTGAAGTCGAGTGCCATGCAGTTTTGAAGCACCACAGTTCTCATAGCGTTCAGTTCATCAGTTACTAATTCGAGAGCAGAAAAAGTTGCATTGCTCATTACTTCGAGAAGTTTGGACAGTTTTCTCAGCTCCCAAATCGATTTTACTGTGCCATATGCAGGAGCTATACCTGCCCACGATATAATAGTGCCACTCAAGTCCATGTGTGTCTGTTTATCTTTGTTTTTTATGGAGTTATGGTTTCTCCAGCCTGCTTCGATTCGTCCCACTGGATTCTCAGGTTTCTTGATTGGATTTCCAGGTGTCTTGGTGACCTCTCTGACATTTTGAATTCTTCCCTGAGGCAGAACTGCAGTGTGTCGTATGGCCGGAACCAGGTAACCCAAAAAAACAACTGCCGGACCAATTCTCAGGTAACCATTTGTATGTTTTTTTCCCACACACAAAATAACAGTCCTCTACTTTAGCATTAATATATACTTGCCCTGCATGAAACATTTTTCTATCAATGATAGATAGTTGCTTAAAAAGAATAGGATTATGTTGTATTTCATTAACTGTTTTGTGCATTGATTCAAGAAATGAGCCATAATTTGTATCACAAATAGAACCTGCATTATTAGCTTTGGTATAACATTTGTAAGGAACAGTCACATTACAATTGCTCCAACCCACCTGAACAGTATCATTTTTGTAAAAAACATACAATTCCCTTTTGTGTAACAGGTAGGTACAATGCTATTTTGTCTTGTGATTTTACAGTCGTAGTATCGAACATCAAATTTTCCCAGGTCTCATTGACCCCTAGGGGGACTGCAGTCATTAATAATCCCCCGTATGCTGTTGGTATAGCTGAACAAACCCAACAATTTGATACAATAAAAGTATCAGCATACACATGTTTGATCGCTTGGTAAGTGTTAAAAGTTTGGATGCCAGTCTATGAGTAACGCATCACGTTTATTCAGTTCAGCTCGTGTGGCTGGAAAAAGGAAAGCCCACAGCAAAAAGATTATTGTTATCAGTATAGTTAACAGAATGATCATGCAATACTTCTGAGGTTGTTATGTATTTATATTTGTTCCATATCTGGTCATTTTGTTCTTGTTTTGTAGCAGTAACAAGGTTTTTGTCCAGTTCAAAGTTTATAACCAGTTTACAGTGTGTCAGGTAAATCCAAGACGCTCACTCTGCAATCTTGACTGCAGTGGGTGTTGACAGTAGCACTTGGTATGGCCCTTCCCACTTTGGTGACGTCCAATTCTTCTTTTTGATGACTTTCACCCAGACCCACGTGCCTGGGACTACTGCTGCTTCCGATGGTCTGGTTTGTTCTTTATCTGAAACAGAATTTAACTGCAAAAGTTGTTTATTACTTAGAAGTCGTCTCATATATTCTGCGAGTGAACTGTCGGAATCCTGGTCTGCATGCATGAGAGGTTTCCACTGAGGTATATAATATGCCCTCCCAAATAGTTTTTCAAAAGGAGTTAACCCCTTTGCATTTGGAACAGTTCTAATGCTCAACAGTGCCAGAGGCAGGCAGTACACCCAATTTTTTTGTGTCTCACTAATTAACTTCCTAAGTTTATTTTTCAAAACCCCATTATGCCTCTCTACTAGTCCTGCAGATTGTGGATGATATGCACAATGGTTTTTCAAGGAAATTCCGAAATATTGGCTCAACTGTTGTATAGCTTGATTTACAAAGTGTGTGCCATTGTCACTGTAGATCTTTTCCGGTATGCCAAATCTAGGAATAATTTCCCTAACAAGGATTTTTGCAACAGTAGCTGCATCTGGATTTTTGGTCAGAAAAGTTTCCACCCATTTGGAAAACATATCTATAATGACAAGACAATACTTCTTGTTTTCGCATTTGTTCAGTTCTATGAAATCCATACAGATAGTATGGAACGGGTACGGTGGTGCAGGGAAACTCCCTTGCTTAGGCTTCAACGCCCCTTGTGCATGATGTTTATTACAAACAAGACATGCCACACAAAAATTTTTAGTGTAGTTTATAAATCCATATGCTGTGAACACTTGATTCACTAACTGTACCATTCCCCCCAGTTGAGACATGGCACTGCCCATGGCTCAACAAAGCTGCATATCTAAACAAATTAGATGGCAAAATCGGTTTTCCTTCTTTGGAGATGTACAGCCCTTTCTCAAGAATTGCTCCTCGTTTTATCCATTTTTGTTTTTCTACTTTTGTAGTAAGTGTCTGCATTGTTTTCAACATTTCTAAATCTAAAATCTCAGAAGGTTGTAATTCCTCACTCAAAAGAAATATTTCTGAAGCTGAAGCTGCCTGCTTTGCAGCTGTATCAGCTCTCGCATTACCTTTTGAAATCCTATCCTGTTGCTTGGTATGAGCTACGCATTTACAAATAGCTACTTTCTGAGGTAACTGAATAGATTCTAACAAATCTAAAATAAACTGTGCATGATTAATCGGTTTGCCAGTAGATGTTATCATTCCTCTATTCTTCCACTGTTGCGCAAAAACATGTACAGTAGAAAAAGCGTACTGGCTATCAATAAAAATGTTTACACATTTACCCTTTGCCAAGGTACATGCCCTTGTCAAGGCAATCAATTCTGCTGCTTGTGCAGATAAGTTGTGTGGTAAAGACATTGCCTCTAAAATCTCAGTATCAGAAACTACTGCATACTCTATTAGGTTCTGCGCCTGTAGGACCCCTTCTGCATGAGCCGTCCATGTAATTTGTCACCTCGGCATCATCCAAGGGAACATCCATTAGATCTTTTCTAGGCAGTGTCTTTTGCTCAATCTCCTGCAGGCAGCTGTGTGGTGTGCCGTCTGCAGGGGTTGGGAGCAAAGTAGACGGATTCAAAGTCGTACATTGTTCAATTGTCATATGAGGTTGGCTCAACAGTATAGTCATACAGGAAAGATGTCTAGCAGGAGAAAGATATGCTACTTTTTCTTGCAGTCAAATAATCGCGACTGCATGGGGCACTCTCAATGTGAGAGGGTGGAATAACACTACTGAGGCTGAAGCCTGTACTGCCATTGCAGCTGCAACTACTGCTTGTACACAGTGGGGCAGGGATCGTGCCACTGGGTCCAGCTGTGATGAATAATAAGCTATGGGGTGTTGTTTGTCCCCATGTTGCTGTGTTAACACTGATGTCATATAACCTTGCTTGCAATCTACAGTTTGGAAAAAGCGTTTATGATAGTTTGGTAATCCTAAAACTAATGAGGATGCTATAAATTGTTTTAGTTTGCAGAAAGCTGATTCTGCTTCTGGTATCCATTGTAATAAAGCTTGTGCTGCCATAGGCTTCTTGTATATCAAGTTGGTCAGTGGAGCAGACTCCAAGGCATAGTTTGGAATCCAACTCTGACAGAAATTAGTCGTACCCAGGAAGGACATAATTTCCTTCTTGGTAGTCGGTTTGGGTTCTTGTAAAATTGCTATTTTCCTATCTTCATCAAATGTTCTGCCTTCTTTGGATATTACATATCCCAGGTATTTAACCTGCTTTTTCCAAAGCTGCAACTTGTTCTTGTTTACTTTATGTCCTTGAGTGGCTAAAAAATGTAATAATGCTTTGGTATCTTCTCTGCATTCTTGCTGGGTGGGGGCTGCCAGCAGGATGTCATCTACATAAAGTAAAATCTGACTGCCTCTCGGTGGGGTAAATCCCGCCAAGTTGCTTGCCATCTCTTGTGAGAATATTGTTGGACTTTCACAATATCCCTGTGGTAGTTGCGTGTATGTATACCTTTTCCCCTGAAATGTGAATGCAAATCAATGTTGGCTGTCAGGGTGTATCGGTATCGAAAAGAACACATTGCTAATATCTACCACAGAAAAATACTTCTGTTGAGGCTTTAAATCATTTAATAGGGTGTGTGGATCTGGCACCGTAGGTGCTCTAGGTATTACTGCATCATTTACAGCTTGTAAATCTTGGACCATACGCCATTATCCGTTTGCTTTTCTGACAGGAAATAAGGGTGTATTACATGGTGAATCGGGAGATTCTTCCAGTACTCCTTCCTTAAGTAAAGCTGCTATTATAGGTTTGATTCCTACTTCTGCATCTTTCCTTAAGGGATACTGTCTCTTCTGTGGTCTAAATGCTGATTTTGGCATGATAGTAACTGGTCCTGCTGTAAGAATGAGTCCTACATCTGATTTCCGTGTTGACCAGAGAGTTTCTGGTATACTCTATAAGGCATTTTCTACATCTTCTAGTAAGAGTGCTAATCAGCTGTCCTTGTTAGACTGTAAGTGTACAGCTGGGTATGTCTGTGTTATCCAATTTAACTTCTGCTTCTGTACTCCCTATTCTGACAGTTCTAACTCTGTCTGTTTTTCCCACTTTGTGACTTTTTCTCCTAGGTCTGCCCATTTCACATTCTTGTCTTTAGTCAAACTAACATGTGGTAATCAATTAGATTTATAAAGTGCAAAGAATTCCTGGGGCAATGAACAGCTAACTACACTGTTCCCTTCTGTGTCCCAGTACAGATTACGTAATACTAATCTGTTTGCATGGTTTCTAAACAGTTCTTGCTCATATTCCTCATCAGGTCCTGGTGTGCTACAGTAATACAGAGTACAGTGCAACAAATGCTGTTTATCAGTGTCAAGGGAAGGGGACTTACTGATGACTATGTTCATCAGCTCTTTGGTTACTGCCCCTGGACCAGTCGTGACCAAGTCCTGGCTGTACCAATAAAATGTTTCGCCCTCCGGTCGCACTACAAATGTATCCATTTGTCGCTGTGCTTCCATACCCTGCATAGTTGGAACTACTGCTATGCCAAATATCTGCATATGATCTCTGCCCAAAAGGTGTACTGGGCATTTTGCAGAAACAACAATTTTGCTTTTCTGGGTCATCCCTGAAACGGGGTTAGTTATTGCTATGTTACGGGAGAGTGGCTCTCGATACAGCTGTCCATTAGCTGCTTTCACTAATATGTAATCGAGTGACTCTGAATTTTCTGGTAGTTTGGAAGGAAGTATCAGGGTCCGCGATGCCCCTGAGTCACATAGAAATTTAACTTCCCTCCCCTCTATCAGAAGTGTAACTTCCGGTTTCGTATCTACTAAGTAGAGCACTAGGCTCAATAATGCTAAGTCTAAAATTTCACTTTCCTCACTATCTGCGATTTCTTGCACTTCCTCTATTTCTTCTGTCACATCCTCTACTCCCTCTATCATACTTGCATTTATCTTTTCTTGGTTATTCCCTTCTAGTGATTCTTGATGATCATATAGTCAGTCCTCACCTTCCTTATCTTTTATGGTTACCTTCTTGTTTTGCTTGCAATCCCTTGCTAAATGTCCCTTTTTCCCACACTTAAAAACATTCACCCCCTTTTCTTTCTCTCTTCAAACTCCTCTGATCGCTTATCAGATTGTTTGTTTCCATGGGCATTTTTCTTGCCCTTTTTTCTGGACTGTACTACATAAACTTCTGCTCCATCTTCTACAGAAAATACTTGGGCTTTCTTTTTCTTTTTACTGTTAAAATGCCTTTCGGCATGTCTAGCGTATTCAAGTAGTGACTGTAATCTACTTGTACGATGGTCTAATGTGTGCTTTGTAATAAAGCTGCTTATAGGCAAAATACTGCCTTTTAAAAATGCAATTTTTTACCTGCTGCTCATACGGGGAATCATGTGCTTGGTCTTCAGGTACCTGCATTCCACAATGGTTATTAAAACACTCTAATAATCTAGCATAATATCTGTCAACAGTTTCACCTTCTTGTTGGATGCATTGATTAATGCAAGTCCAGTCTGCCCTAGGCTTCCATTTCTCAGAGATTCGGTCTGTAAGACCTTTTACTCTGTTATCCAGCTCTGCGTTGCTATGTGGGAGTGGCTTGTGTTCTGCGTCACGGGGATTCCAGTAGCCACTGATCATGTGCCAGTCTGGACCTACGATTTGTCTAACTACTTTTTCTACTTCTCCATTCCAATGATAACTTAACCTCATGCCCTGTAAGCCTTCTAAGAATTTTCTAAAATTAACTTTTGGATGGGGAATTCCCTCTGTGGCTTTCCGGATGTCTTCCGGTGTCCACGGTCTATATACCAGGAGAGATGGGTCCTGCCCTTCCTGTCCTACCTGAGGATTTGGTACTTCTATAAGCAGACATATCTCTTCTTCACTCATAGCTCGTGAATTTTTGTTCATTTGATATAACTCAATATCCCCTCTTAAGTTACGTGTTCGAGACCTAGTCTCAACAGAATCTCTGACAAGCGGTCTTGGCTTCGCAGGGACAGCCGGGTATAGCAGAGGTGGAGCAGCTTGTCCACTCTTTTCATATTTTGGTAAGGGAAGCGGAGGGGGTGGAGGGGCTGATAGTATTACCAAATTATTGTCCTCTTTATCTAGAAACATTGCTTTTGAATTATTACTCTTTTGTTCCCTACGGTTTGCTTCCTCAATCCACCTGTGTGCCCGAGGAATGCCTAATTGACGTTGCTTTTTTACCTGACCTTTTGCGTCAGTTTTAAGCTGTTTGACAAGTTTAATAAGTGAGGATTTTTCTAATTTGCCATCAAATTCATATTTATTAACCCATTTTGTATAGTACCTAACATTGTCGGCATGCTGTAATTGCATGTATTTTGCATCTTCAGTTAATGGCGGATCTTGGGATCTTTTTGTGCACCTATTTCCCATATTGTTCTAACTGTTAAAATGTTACGTAACCCTTGTTATTTTTACATGGTACCACGATTTCTCTTTTTCACAGTTTATTTAGAATAACTGCCTACCTATTCTGTTTCCCTGATCTATGACAAGATTGCAATCTTCCTGTCCCTGACTTGTACAAGACAAATCTTCTGACAGATAATGCACATCGAGTACCTGATCTAAAACAGAAAAAAGGTAAATCTCACCTTACCTGAGCCTCCGTGATTGATCGTCTGGTTCGAGGAAAAAATGTTAACGCATCCTCCAGTCGCAGATCAGAACAGTGGCTGGCCTCTTTTGAACAACAATTCAGTTGGAGGTCTTTCAGAGCAGAAGAACCGATGTGGTCTCTTCCCCGTACAGTTTCATGCCACCTGGCCCATCTGACCTGAGGTGAAGTGAGAGTTTCCGGTCCGAAGGACCAATCTGTTAAAAGAAAAAACAACTTCAAAAAGATCAACACACGACAGGTTCAGGTTAAGGCACTTTAATTCTTGCAGCAAGGAGACAAAAACGTGCTAATACAGAGTTTGTCTAACTAGAATCAGGAAGTGAAGCCATTCTTATACATTTCTTACAAGACATTGCCTACAAAGCTTACTAAGCTAACTACCCTTAGAAAGGTGATAGAATAATAGATTATCCATTAGCATGACACGTCTGAAGGATGTGGAGTCGTAAACCCAATTACTTGTCTGTATTTAATGGTGTCAGTTCCCAGATATATGCCAGACAGGTGCGGATTATAAGAGGAATACACCAATATTACGAAGCAAACTCTGGACAGGCCGTGGATTCTGTACAGTTGACAGGCATGCTTACACCTAATGGGCAGCCATTCCCGATATGGGTTCCACCATAGCACAGTCCAGTGTACATGGCAAAGTATGGTATAACCATATGTGTTGTTGCATTACCCACTACACAACACCTACGAACACATGGTTGCAACACCCCACTGTAGGCATGTAAGCCGATGTAATAGGCATCACAAGGTATTATTGAAGTCCCCACCCCCACCCAGGGGTGTGAGTGTCCAACGCAAACACCAAATGCAGTGCATATGCACAGCTGTTGTCGTAGACAACCTGGCCAGCTGTGGTCCTTCCCTGCATCCATCCTGCACATCCCTGGATAATCCCCCTACTAACACCCCCCTTTGTGCCCCATGCACACCACGTACCTATCAGATCCTGTTCCATTCCTCTTAATGTCTACGGGTACACATAGGTGACACCCTCTTCCCCAACTATATTGCCAGTATCTGGAACCCCAACCCACATGTAGTCTCACAGCTGTCCCACAGGACACGTAACTAACACATGAAGGAACACCACAAGAACACCTGGAGCAGCACAGGCTCACCACCTTGCGAACTCCCCCCCACCTCACAGTGTATACCATGACATCAACTAGTGATGCCGACACCTCTTGTCCTGCCTCCCATACAAATCCCAACATCCAACATACCTTCCCTATTGCTCCCCATCCAGTTATACCTGTGGGCTACTGTACAGTTACAATGTCACCCCCACTACCTAACTACCCACTCCCTAGCTATTCGCCTCTACTGTACCATGCACGTATGGGATATGTACACCTACCCCAAATACCTGCATGTGACCTATCCTGACCTGTGAAACAGGAATCCAACCTCACCTTAAACTGACCTTTGTCAATAATCATACCTGACATGTAAGCCTGACCTAAACATGGATAATACCAACAGTTTAACATAGATTAAACATATTTAATGGGAGACTTAGCTGTGTTTTGTCTGTTATCCTTTATGAATGTGATCACCCCAGTATTAATTGGGATACATAGCTGGAGTCAGTGTGGAGCTCTACACACCGGGCCACCGCTGACAATGGACAAGCATACATTCCGAGTGTCCCGGTTGACAGATGTGAACAAAATGCACAATGTTGCGCATCTGTATGTGGGAGCAAGCGGGTGTAAGCCTGTTTGGCAGGTATGCAAGTACCACACCGGTGAAGCAATGTAGAGGCTAACTGTGAGGGAAAGTGCCGCAACCAGAGGTCAGTAATGCTGTGCTACATGCAAACAAGAGCATACCCACCTACAAATGTTCTACCGTGCCTCAGTCACTCTGTAGCCAACAGCTGTTGTTGTGGCCAGTAATAAAATAATTTGTACTGCCAGGTTGCAACCCCCCGACCCTGCACACTATAGTAGACATGAGTTCCACTAAGCCATGGCGGATACACATTCAACTGCTGTGATCACAAACACGTCATCCAGCACAGGCATCCAACAGTATAGGAAATGTTTATAAGTGTGTAGATTAAAACCAGAACACGTGTCCATTGCAAAACCACAGTATTATGAGCAGTCTATGTGCAGCACAGAACAGTGCCTGTACAATCATACTGTGAGAACAGTAGTCCTGCATAATACCGAAGGGAATAATGATATTATGGTGCACACCATGGGGGCATGAGCATGCTTCTTGCACAGTATGTCACACCTGGGGCATTGGTACTGTGGAACCAGGAGATGAGACTGGTCAGGTGTGTGAGCAAACCGCTGCTACACAATACCCTGGCAAGATGCTACCAGTGGGAGGAACACTGTAGACCAGCTAGGTCTACTTCTGACACAACAGCAGGTCCATCCCTGGCGGGATGAACCAGCAGTTGTGGGTCACATCGATGTCACCACCAGTATCGGAGGAGGATCAGGGGAAGGCTGGTACGTATATGGACTAAACGGATGAGGAGCCTGCAGACGCTTGGGTGGGGATAGTATACTGGAGATGTACCTACATATGCAGAGAAAGAAATTGTGGAGGTATAGTATGGCAGGGCCAGCAACCAGGGAATGGATGGATGCTGTGTACATGGAGCTCGGGGGCTGAGGGAAGAGAACATGTGTATGTCATTATAGTAGACATATGCAAATGAAGCAAAACAGCAATTGTGTAATGGCCAGAGCACCCACCTAATGCACACGCATTCCCAGGTTGACTCCCACTGCAGCACATCCTATTTTCCATGTGATATCCATATGTTACCTTCGCTGTGCTATATAACCTACTAAGTAACATCTATATTTGCACAGGAGTACTGTCTTAAATGTACATGTGAAGTGCCATACTGACTAAGGCACTAGTAAGCATGTGTAAGCGCATAACAGCAGTAGTATGCATGGATACGGAGTGGTAAGTGTGTGTACATGTATTCACGTGGGAGTAAGCATTGCCTACATAGATTGAGCTAAGTAGATGCTAGCTGAGTGTAAGGTAATGCAACCCAAGGATAGCATTGCTTAGCTCTGCGCATACACATGCACACCCATGTACAACCGCTCAAATGACCCTAACTCACTGTGTATCAAACAGCTGGTGTTTTGCCCTGAAACACAATGTACAGCCTGTGGCAGGGCCACACCCGAGATGCTGCACAGCATACACTATGTGATGTACCATTAAACCATGACAGATGTACATAACCACTCACTCCACATACATATCATCCAGCACAATCAGTCAATGCACAGGGAATGTAGTAATAACACACCACACAACCTCTTAATGCATGAATCACGGACATAGTGCACCATAATTTGGGTACATATAGGGATATCTGTCATATCCTGCTCTAATACACTTCAAACATTGCAAGTTACATGATTATATGTGGTAGAACACATATATTGCTGGAGATGATACGTCTGAAACACCTACGTGTCTGCACGAACGACAGACCTCAGTCCTAAGGTCATCCATGTCAATTGCCAAGAGAATGAGGTACAGGCCACACATATAGGCCAAACATGCATGCACATATGGACAGCTATACGTCTGTTAATGTAGAGAGATAGACAGCTATAGATATATATATATATATATATATATATATATATATATATATATATATATATATATATATATATATGTGTATGTATGACTCACAAATAACCATATAACAGCAATCGTACAGAGATAGATTAATACATTCAGTGTATATATCCATATATATATATATATATATATATATATATATATATATATATATATATATATATCTACATACATACACATATATGTATGGATACATATACATAGCTAGAGCTATATCAATGTCCAGTTCTCTCCCTCTCTATATGGGGGTGAAACATATGTACTTATGCAGATATACATTAAAAAAAATAAATAAATAAATATATACATATATATATATATATATATATATGTATGTGTACAGATAGACATGTGTATATGATTTCCACATGGGAATGGACTCCTGGCCCACTCCGTACGATATAGCTGTCCATGAGCACAGTTAATGGGGGTGGGGGCACACATGAGGGACACCTGGTAATTACTGCAATGTAGCCCCCCCCAGCCCTAATGGATATGTTGTGCAAACCAATATCCAGCACATGCAGTACTTGACAGCAGGACCCACCACAGCACAGCTACAATGCTCCAACAGTTATCCATGTCACCTGTACATGTCAGGCCAATATCTGTAACATATCATGCAGATACGCCATTGTACCGTAGGTAATGTACTATGTTGAAGGGCTACACATTACAGCAGTACAGATATGCACACACATCCATACATTGATGATCATGTGCAGGTATATATATCTGTATATATAAAAGGCTAAATATACTAAAGCTGCACCTAAAAACATGCTGGCTATGCCCTTGTAACTCCCACTCTAATATCATCCACCCCATCCAACCACTACCTTTCTTTCCACTCCACTAACTACCTTGATTATAGCAAGCTCAGATGCTCATAAGCCAGTACTTATTATACAGCAGGAACTTCTTCTTGTAACATTTGTTAATGTCTGTTATGTCTGTGATGTACTTCACTGTTTCTGCATTTTCTGTGTGTTTCTACCAAAAAAACAAAAAGATAATCCTTGTTTTCCCGCCTTCCTCGACTAGTTTAGACCAGTTTACAGGCATTGCTGTATTCTGGGCTGTGGTGTAGTTCCTGTGTTGTCCATTACCTTACTTGGATAGAAGGAAGTTTCTTTGCTCACCAGTGGGAGTGGGGAGCCTTGAGCAGCCTACCTGTCCTTGGGGAAGTGACCTCAGCACAAGAAGCTGTAGTAATTGGTTGTTTGGGACCATTTCCAGCTCTTTTGTAGTTCACTGTTTAAAATCCGCCTCTGGGCATTTTTTTCTGGCTATACTGCTCAGACAAGCTCCACGTGGGTTTACAGAGTGGTCCTAGCAGCAGGGAACTCAGAAAAGCGACTACCTTCTAGATTTAAGTATCTTTGCTTTTTTTTCACTTGAAATAGCTTCTGTAGCTTACCTTGAACTAGCCTGAACTGTTTTTTAACTGATTGCTGCATTATTTTAAAATCTGCACTTAAAGTTACATTTTAGTCGAATTTGATCGAAAGTTTGCTTGTTTGTTTGTTTAATTTAACTGTGAGGCTGCCCACTAAAGTGTGCTAGCCTGTGTAACTAATTTATCACTGTTTCTGCATTTTCTGTGTGTTTCTACCAAAAAAACAAAAAAATAATCCTTGTTTTCCCGCCTTCCTCGACTAGTTTAGACTAGTTTACAGGCATTGCTGTATTCTGGGCTGTGGTGTAGTTCCTGTGTTGTCCATTACCTTACTTGGATAGAAGAAAGTTTCTTTGCTCACCAGTGGAAGTGGGAAGCCTTGAGCAGCCTACCTGTCCTTGGGGGAAGTGACCTCAGCACAAGAAGCTGTAGTAATTGGTTGTTTGGGACCATTTCCAGCTCTTTTGTAGTTCACTGTTTAAAATCCACGTTTGCACGGCTTTGTGCGGTCGTACGTATAGCGCAGCGCCGGTTAAACAAGGTTAAACTTTTTCTGGCTCCGCCAAGTCTGTTCTTCAAATTTTCCCTTAAGGAAGCTCTGCTCTTAGTATAACCAGACTACTCACTGTATTATAAGCCTAGCACTTGTTCTCAATACTTCTCTACTAAGTAAGCACTCTCGTACTAAGTAAAGCACTACATCTACTTACCACCCTTGTGAATACCCACTTTCCTTAAAGGTATACCACTCATTTATACTGTTCTAGCATGTCGAGTGGTAGATTACTGGCGTCGTCTCCAGTTCAACTGGTCAATCTGGGCATCTTGAGACAATGCTACAATTGTCTCATGTACACAGACAACCCCCTCCTCCTCCCAACAAACACAAATACATGTGTGAGATGCAACTGTATAGCCAAACTGGAGGCTGAACTCTCTCAACTCAGGGCTGGCATGACCAGACAGGAGGAGATGGCAACCACACACACAACAATCCCAGTCCCACATAGACCTACCACAACTGCAAACCAAACACATAAAAACACAAAGACATACTCGGAGGCTCTAATAAAAAACTTACCAAAACAACAGAGGCTCCCAAAGCAGACATCCAAAAATCCACCACCTCAAAACAAAACACATGCAACACATACTTCAATAAATCAGTGTGTCGACCAATTGCAGCCCTTAAGGCCAAACACCTTGCCTGATACACTAGTAATAGGTGACTCCATAGTCAGACACACTGATGTCCCACTGACCAGGCTGAACAAGGAGAAGGTGACTGTGAGCTGTCTATCAGGAGCTAGGATCCGCCACATAACACATGCACTCAGGTCACTCCAAAGCAAGTAAAAATATGACTCTGTCATTGTCCATGCTGGTGTGAATGAACTGACACGTACCTCCCTGGACTACATGAAAAGAGACATAGAGGAGCTCTCCGATTATGTAGCCCAGGCTGGTATGACCCTAACCCTGAGCAGCATCTTGCCCTCACCAAGAATGATACCACAATACAAAGACAAGATGATCAGCTTTAACAATTGGCTCAAGTACTGGTGTCATTCTAAGGGGATCCAATGTCTGTCTGCCTGGGATGATATGTTGGACAAGCCACGCTGCTTCACAAGGGATGGCTTACACCTGTCACCACTGGGCTTCCGGATATTGGCTAAGGCTCTTGCTTCCCCCATAGTGCCTTTTTTAGCAAGGCTCAAAAGACAAACCCACCTCCTTAGAAAACAAAAATGGAAAAAAACTAAGGGTAATGCTGCTCAACGGCAGAAGTCTAAATCTCAAGATGCAGGCACTTGATGCACTCCTCAGCATGGAGAACATCGACGTCTGTGCAGTAACTGAAACCTGGTTCAAGGCTCCTGAGAGCACCCCAGTGCTACCAGGCTATACCTCATATCATGCTTTTCGGCCCCAAAACCCAGGCTGAACCACAAAGGGAGGGGGAGTGTCCATATTCATAAAGGACACCCACACCTTCAGGTTAGTAGCAACACATGAAGCATCAGAGACCATACAGGTGCAACTAACCATAGGCAAAACTGCTATACAACTGGTAGCATGTTACAGACCACCCTCCCAATCTCAAGAACCCCACTCAGCCTTCCTGAAGACATTGGAGGATATGAATGTATCACAAAATACCATCATACTAGGAGACTTCAACTACCCAAACATAGATTGGGTACATTATTCTAGCCCTAATATCCTAGCCCAAAGGTTCCTGGAATTCATAAATTCAAATGCACTGGAACAACTAGTCACCTCTCCCACTAGGGGAGATAATATACTAGACCTAATCATCACAAACATGGGGACAAAATGCTCCACACCGGAAGTATACCCCTCACTAGTGAGATCTGACCACAAACTAATCACCCTGGATATACATATCCCATCTCCACCCCAAGCACAAAAGTCCACAGTGAGAAACTTCTCAAAAGCAGACTTCACTCTTCTTAAGACTGAGATGGTATTCGTTAAGCCTACTGTGCCAGTGGATACCACATCCCACAATGCCGAATCCTTCACAAATGCTTTCTATGGACATCTCCAAGAATGCATGGATCATGCAATCCCAAACAAATCCAAGTCCCTCTCCACCAAATGTAAGCGTCCTGTCTGGTGGACCTCAGCCATAAACAAATTGTATAACAAAAGAAGGAAGCTACTGCACGTCAGAGCGAAATCCCATGAAGGGAAGACATCTCTGATCAACATTAGCAGAAAACTACGTTCTCTCATAAAAACATCCAAGGCAAACTTTGAGAGAAAAATCGCTAAGGACACTAAAGATAACCACAAAGCCTTCTTCAGCTATGTTAGAAACCTCGGCGGAAACCCTCAGATATGCTCAGAGTTGGTTCACAACAACAAAAAATACACTGAACCCACAGATATCGCTAACATTCTGGCTGACAGGTTCAGTGCAAATTTCTCACCTCCTTCACCCCCAAAAGAAGAAATACTTATCCCAGCTGAATGTAATATCTCTGTCATCTCAGATGTCCAAGTGAGAACCGCCCTAAACAAAGCAAAAAACACAGCATCAATGGGACCTGACGATATCCCGGGGTGCACGTTACGTGAACTCCAAGAGGAGCTAAACCCACACATAAAAATGCTATTTAACCTTAGCCTTACTTCAGGATATGTACCTGAACACTGGCGTACAGCAACAGTGGTCCCACTCCACAAGGGGGGTGCCTCTACAGACCCTGGAATCTACCGCCCCATAAGCTTGACTAGCCTGGTCTGCAAAGCTATGGAAAGAATCATTATGGAACTCATAAATGGAGACATAGGGGACCTACAGATGCTTGACCTCACCCAGTTTGGCTTTGTAAAGGGCAGATCCTGCCTTTTAAACCTGGTTGACTTTTTTGAAACAGTCACTAGAGCCATTGATAAGGGCAAAGCAGTCCATACAGCATACCTGGACTTGGCAAAGGCCTTCGACACAATACCCCACTCAGGCATCATAGATAAGCTAAACAGCTTAAAAGTAAACCCTTATGTCACTAGATGGGTTGCAAACTGGCTAAAGGGCAGAACCCATAAAGTTAAAATCGCTGGAGCAATGTCAGACTCAAAGCCAGTCACAAGTGGTGTCCCACAGGGATCTGTCCTGGGACCCCTCTTGTTCAGCATTTATTTCTCAGATGTTAAAGCAAACATGGGAGGGCTGTGGCTGACAAAGTTTGCAGATGACTGCAAACTAGGCGCCATAGTCGATACACCAGCAGATACACACATCCTACAAAAAGGCCTCACTGAAATGGACAACTGGTGCCGTAGTCACGGCCTTAAACTAAATGCCAAAAAATGTATAGTCATCCCTTTTGGAAAAAACAAAATACCCACAAATTATCACATAGACAGCAACCCACTGAGTACGGAAAAAGTAATCAGAGACCTAGGGACCCAAGTAGACAGCGACCTCTCATTTGACACCCACGTTGCTAAAGTGGTTAGAAAAACATTCTACCTTGCACACCTCATCATGAAGGGTTTCACATCCAGATCCAAGGATGTCATTGTACCCTATATTCCTCCCTCATCAGACCCATGATTGAGTACAATGCCCCATTTGGTATGTACCTCACCCGGCACTTGCAACAGCTGGAGACACCACAAAAGTACCTCACCAAAAGGATCAAGGGTCTCCAACATATGTCTTATTCTGCCAGACTAAAGAAACTTCAGCTCTATTCAGTAGCATACCGCCTGCTCAGAGGTGATCTCTGCCTGACATACAAGGCCATGTCCAATCAGGATCTGATGGACATGCTCCACCTCAAAAAAATCCAAATCCATCAGGACCACGAGAGCTAAAGACTTAAACCTCGGCACAAGTATGAATAGGACATGCTGGAGGGATAGATTCATAACCCAGAGGCTTCCCATGCTTTGGAACAGGATCCCAGTTCGTATTAGGCAGAGCCCCTCACTGACTCTCTTCAAGAGAAATCTTGATGAGTGGATGGGAGATCGTAAGTTTACCCCAGGGGTCACATCTGTGTCACTGCTAGACAGGGGCATAGTAAACTAATTCTATTATATAAGGGGACCTTCACTGTGTCACTACTAGACAGAGGCACAGTATTCTAGATTTATTCTGTACATTTTTGTACCATTTCATGGGGTGGCAAAAGCCACATCACTATGGCTAGGCTTACAAATGCCCCAGGGCAGATAGCCTAGTACTATACTATGAAACTATGAAACAGATAAAGATTCTAGTTGTCTACTGATGTACTATGTTCTTCATCTGTAAATATGTTGTAAGTAATTGCTATGTAATCCAATGTAACTACTGTCTGTTTATTTTAACTGTGGAGCTTTTCTCCCCGGGCCTCCGCTGAAAATGGACCTATGTCCAGTCAGACACTCCCGGTCAACAAATATATATAAATAAAATAAATAAATAATAAATATATCTATATATAGATACGATATATGAGATATATGGGTAGATACACATATACACAGACAAAGGGTATTAGTAGCCATACATGTGTAGCAGTAATGTGGACGTATTGGGTGGAATGTATATCCTCAGCCACAAGCCCTGTAACCGGTACCTGTGACATGTGTGGTGTGGCAGCCAGCCTCACAAAGGGGATACTTACATTGCACATGTACCCACTCACAGTTCAAAGAACATGACACGACACACATGTATGTATACACAGACAACCTTTATTTGTGTACCATACAATAATGTATGCCATTTCTGACAGCACATGGCTGTTGATGTATATAACCAGTGATGTATGCAAGGCCCACACATAACAGTCGATGCAGACAGTGCAGATATATATCATACTATTGTGTCCAGGCTAAGCCCTTCAATTTGTATAACATTTGACAACGGATTTGCCTGCACAATACATAACAGTCAACAATATCAGATGTAGTTCAGCAGCCTCCAGTTACACCCTGTAGTCAAGGCCTAGGGGGACATTCATTATTTGTGGTAATGTCAATGTATCTGTCACATGTATGGTCCCTGGCCAACAAATGTTGTGGGTGTCCACGCTATGACTGGGATGATAGTAGGAATGCTAGCAGTGGTGAATGATAGGCCATTACCTAACAATCCATACCCGTATCACAGCAGGACAAAGGCTGCCATATATGTTGAGGACAAAGGCAGGAATTCAGGACCATACCCACAATATTGTAATAACACACCCTGGAACATGCTGGTGTTACAGGATGTGTTGCAACATACCCTTATGCAGGAATACATCAGGTACACAAATGGATATAGCCATTTACTGCTAGCATGCAACACACACACTGCCAGTGTAATATCTGACACAGGCCCTGTGTTATGGACAGACAACAAATGGTAGGCACACCACTGTCCAGTTAGAGGATGGCCCACAGTAGTGAGCTATGCAGACAGACTGCAGTCCAAGGTAAACTAGTATGTACACACACACACACACACACACACACACACACACACACACACACACACACACACACACACACACACACACTCTGTAACACCAGTACTATGCATAGCATTACACCACTCTACTCACAGTCTGTCTGTATGTCCTGATCCTGCTACATATATGTGGCTGCCCTGAGTGTGCAGGTACTCCTGTAAGAGGTATTGCTACCTGCTGTCTGTAATATTGATGCCCACACACAGGAAGGATGTCCATCACACAGGGAATGTACAGGGAATATGCCCACATGATGTAGGGATTCATAGTGGGTGGTTGCCAAGACAGTGGTAATTGGAAGTACTACACATGTGTAGTCATATATATATATATATATATATATATATATATATATATATATATGGCTATCTGGATACGTACATGTCTATATCGTCCCACCGTATGTCCTGGACATGGAGTGTAGCCCTACCCCAGCCCCTATAGTCCCAATGTAGTAGTGCAGGGAGATGTCTGGTATGTTTAGCTGGTATATTAGTAGACATTTGCTACTGTCATTGGGATTGTTGCCACAGACACGGTGTGTGTGGAAGGTGACATATGCTCATAACATGTGTGCCATTGGCTACTGGCAGACATCCTAAGGTTATCATGGTACAGTACCTGCATATATAGCAGGCTTGACAGCCATGTCACAGCACAGGATAGGCTACACCTGTGTGAAAGTGCATAACCACAACCAATGTGAACACAGCCACAGCCACATATGGTACGCTAGCATACTAGTACAGTATACGGACTATCTGTCCTACACCATCCTCATATGTGCCACTCCCAGCATGACCCTACATATACCGGGCTGCTACACAGTCCGGTCTGATAGCTGTCTGTGGTATGGGACATGTTTGTGTATAGCCCTACACACATATAAGGTAATATGGTACCATACAGTGGGGCAGCGTTTAACAATAGATAGAAGAGGAGCTAGGACAATGACATCTACCACAGTCTGTACACAGGCCACAGTACATATGAACAATACACACACTGCCAACATTCACCATCACTACACAGCCCTCAGTACTGTACAAACATCCACAGGATTTCCAGGGTGTGGCATTAAGTGTAACCCTTACTGTACATGACATGTGTAACACTCTGATATATTACTGGCGTGTTATCACATATGTTGACACTGTTTACGGTGTACAGCACATATGCACCACTTCATGCACGACATATGTACAAAGGTTGACAGAGGTGTGGCTGTCAGCACATACACAGGACCAGTATAGACATGTCGCTGTAATACCCTCATTAATCTACCATTGTAACGGGGTTTGTTGCAACATATGTCCAATGAGGGATATGTAGTCTGTAACTGTCACAGCCTTCACCATCAACAGACTGCATTCCTCACAGTACCTTCTGCAGTCCATGGACAGCTGCATCGTGGCTAACACATGACACCAAAGGCACAACACTGCCCAGTCTGCAGATGAGCCTGCAGATGGGGATTCCTGATATACATGGAACTGACATGGCAGGTATTGCGACATGTATGAAAGGCATATCCAGACAAACACTGTTAATCCAACATTACTCCACATGCATTATTGCAGCACTTACAGTTTGTAGGCATGTCAGGCACATCCCCCTCCTGTTTCTTGCCCTCTTCCCACAGTGTTTGTTGTTATAAGTAAATCCCCAACCCATCTAAAATGCTGTTTGGCAAATGACAGTTCTAGCTCTTGCTCACAGTGACATACAAGGGCCAACACCACCAGGATGTTCCCACGTAGTGGAGTGCAATTCCATGCAATTGGCTATGGGAATGTTACCACACCTGTTCCACATGCAATCGGCTAGGGAAGGCCTGTAACACGTGCAGAGGCCATCAGCTGATCATGAGCATCACATTAAATACACATGCTGCTACCTAAGCAATGCAGGTGTGGGCCTCCACATCTGCCAGAGAGGGTGTGGGGGAGGCAGACAGAGGCAAATACTTGTCAGGGAGGGTAAAACTGACACATGTTTGTGGCACACACCTACCAGCGCAGGGTATCAAACACCCAACAGCTATATAGTGCTATCACAGTGATGCTGTTATTGGATGCACCACATGGGTTATCTGGTGGGGAGCACTCAGAACATATATGTGATGGTGAGTGACATCTGCTACAGGGATACGGTAGATATACAGTAGGTGACATACACATGCCTGTCTGCATAAACAGGTGCCAGCGTCAGCACAGGCACACTCACACAGGGACGCACGCATATTAACACACTTGACAGGGCCAGGAGTGCAACCTGTCGCTAGTGGGATTGCCACAACACATCAATGTGCAGGGACAAATGCACCACATGGGTGATATGGCGGTCATATGGGCAGTGAGTATGAGGGGGTGTCAGACATAAGGCGGCATGCTCCACTGTGCCCTGGGGGAGTAGTGCATGTGGATGTGGACATACGCACTATGCAACACACACAAGAACACACAGGGTCCAGTTTGGACATGCATGGGTGCATGTCTGCATGGGTGTGTGTTGGCCAACAGTGCCAGCAGGCTTTACGAGGGTAGGCGATGGGTATACCTTGGTATCAGCCCACATGACAATGGTCTGTATTGTCGCACAGGCCTTTAGCTTCTGCATTTTCCCACACAGGTGGGTATTACATCCGTCTTTCAGGCACCTCGGTGACCATTGTGTGTGGCCAGTGCTGTGCATTACTTGCCATGTATGTGTTCCCTAGTCCCTGACTTGGATGGTGTCTAGGATGTGCATGCATCCCACATCCATGTACAGTGACATGTGGAACTGTACCTGGGGTGTCTGGCCCATACTGTGAACACAACATATCATCAGTTGTGCCAGTCTTGCCCACATGTGGCAGGGAGTGACACTGGTCAGCAGATTCACCCTGCACCCACATTGGTAGCATGCTAACAGCATTTCCTGATGTCAGTGTCATCTGTCCATACATGCCATGTTATCAGGCATGGTATGTCTGTTGTGAGTTACATGTGAAGGCACAGTGGGGTTGCTAACTGTGATTGGCAGGCCTTTGTCACATGTATGGGTATGGTTTTGCACCCCAGCCTCTCAGCCATTTACATCTGTTATCCCTGTATGGTTGACATTGTGATATATAGTAGGGCCACCATAAATTAAATTAGCAAGACCGCTTCACATTGCCCACAGATGTCACAGACTCACAACCACCTCTACACAGGACACGAGTTACAAACACACACACCTGTCATGTCTGGGAGTAGAAGCCCTACCTAGCTGATTTACTACACTACAGCACTACGCAGTTATATTACGTGCCATGGACATTACTGAAGTTCATCTTCCCCAAAGGTATATTTCACAATTAATGACATCAGCAGGAATACCAAAGTAGGGCATTTGTAATGTATTGCGAGTGAGTAGCCTATAATGCATTGCTCCATACACTGACACTGAGACACATCACATTTGGAACTGGCATGGATGGAGATGGAACACTACCACCGTTCTAAATCACACTATGGCAGTATGCAGTTACAGAACGTGCTACGGCGATTACTGGGCTATCAATTTCTCAGAGGTGTACTTCTAGATGAGTGACATCAGCAGCCTTGGCAAAGTAGTGTATTTGTATTGTATGGAATGTGAGTTGCCTAAAAAGCATTACTCTCTACCCAGTCAGACACACACACAGACTCACACACAAACACACACAGTTTCCAGGGCTGGGGTTCGAACACCTACCTAACTAGTTTATCACACTACAGCAGTACACAATTACAGGACACGCCACGGTGATTACTGGGTTATCAATTTCCCAGAGGTGTACTTCTAGATGAGTGACATCAGCAGCCTTGGCAAAGTAGTGTATTTGTATTGTATGGAATGTGAGTAGCCTAAAAAGCATTGCTCTCTACCCAGTCAGACACACACACAGACTCACACACAAACACACAGTTTCCAGGGCTGGGGTTTGAAGACCTACCTAACTAGTTTATCACACTACAACAGTAAGCAGCTGCAGGACACACCACAGCTATTACAGGACTATCATGTTCCCAGAGGTGTACTTCTAGGTGAGTGACATCAGCAGCCTTGCCAAAGTTTAATATATTATTGCAGGGAGTGCGAGTAGCCTAACAAGCATTTCACTCTACACAGTCAGAGGCAGATAGGCACACACACAAACACACACTCACACACTTGACAGATCTGGGGTTAGTACTACTACCTAACTACTCTGTCACTACAGCAGTACGCAGTTATGGGATGCGCCATGCATTTTACTGAGCTATAGCTCTCCCAAAGGTATAATTCACATTGGATGACCTCAGTAGGCTTGTCATACTACTGCTATGGGGAGGGCTGTGCGTGCATGGGCCATACCTCATTAATGTAGGGGTTAACATGCCACATGCGGCACACACGGGATCATATGTCACAGGTGAGTGTATACAGCTACTAGATGGCTGCTTCCTTGTACAGTCTTGTTGCACAGCTGGCACGTACACCACATAGTCTGTCATGCTGACAGGTACTGGTGGCCAGTATCCGCAGTGGGTTACATCTGCTCCTCATGTGTTGGGGGGGCTTAGGCTGTGCATCCGTTGGGACAGGCCCACATGGCTCCTTGTCACAGTCACCCTCTTCCACACATCTATGCCCATGTGCCTGTGGCTTATTATAGTGTGTTGTCCTTACATATTTGTCTGCATTCCTATCCACTGTGTGTGCAAGGCAGGAGTGGTGCATACTGACATGTGTTCACATTGAGAACTGCAACTTCCAGATATGTCTGGTCCACTGGTGTTTGCAGACATGGCCTTCATGTGTTTAAGTGTGTGAGCATGCCCAGTATGACCTCTCAGTATGTTGTTGACTGACATTGCCTTCATTCCTCTAAGTGTGTGAGCATGCCCAGTATAGCCATCTGTGTTGCATGTATGGACCACATCCAGGTTGTTTGTACTGCGGTGCTGACCTTTTGTTGTACACCAACGGGTAGCATGCTGTGTCTGCAGGGTATCCATCGGTCATTTGCCATTGACTGTTGCTGCATTTCTGCATAGCGGGGGAGGACACCTGTCTGTTTCTGCTGTTCTACACAGGAGTGGGGGGACACACCTGACTGTTACTCTATGTGTATGTTGGATGGGGGGGGGCGAACCTGACACTGTACACATTTGCTAGAACTGTACTGGTAAGTCAGGTACTCCATTTCCATCTGTAGTCTTACCTATCCTGCTGGCTAAGGCTTACCAGTGTAGTACAGATCCTAGCTTTGTTTACCTACATATTAGTGTTTGACTTCCTAGCCTTCACAACTTACATCCGACTGCCTGGCCTGCTGCGGTCTGTCTGTGTAGACCTAGGGGAGGGGTTAACCATAGGGTTAGCCATAATACAGCATTTGTTTGTATTTGTCTTCACCCGTCCTGCTGGCTGAGACTGTTGCTGGGTATGTGATCCTTCCTGACTGGTATGTGTGGCTCTTATGGACACCCCTGTCACTCAGGCCATTTTCTGCAGTGGGTTTTGTCACCCTGTGTAGTACTGGCTACTATGGTGACTACAGTATGTTACAGATCTCATGCTGTCACTATGGGTGTCTACTCTCTGCTGCCTTGACATCCGGCCACCCAATTCCCTTGCATATTCACATCCATACCATAGCTACAGGTAAAAACACATTCTGCTCCATTTGACAATTGATAGGTTGATTGACTAACCTTGAGGGTGTGCCAGACTTGAGGATGGTGCTGGAGGGCTGCCTATGTCGGATGCACATAGTACACTCCCTATACATGGTTAGGCACAGATAGTGTCATGTTTGGCATCCCTTTGCTGTCTGTGCGAGTCGGAGAGAGGTGTCATTCCCTGGGGCCCTACTGTGTCAGTGCGTATGCTATGCGTTGCCTCTTTGCCAAGGCCAGGGCATACTGGGCATGCCCCCTTCTGCCTACTGGAGCAGGCTCAGGTTGTTCCTCCTCTGAGTCACTCTGTACCTGTACAGGCCTTGGCATTGGTGGGGGGCTGTGTGGCCCCTTCCCCATGCTGTTTCTGCTGCAGCTGTTTCCACAAGATCATATTGTGTAGGATAACACATACCATTACTATTTGGGTACATGTACTGGTGAATACTGCAGGGCTCCACCGGATGTGTCCAGACACTGGAACTGTGACCTGAGCTTCCCAAACACATGCTTTATTATATGTCTGGCCTGTGTGTGTGCATCATTATGGTGTTGTTGTTCAGGTGTGTGTGCATTTCTGATGGTTGTCATCAGCCACAGATCCAGTGGGTACCCAGCATCCCCCACTAGGTGACCATAGGGGATGTCCACATTAGCAAATCTGTGGTACAGTTGCCATATGTGTGAATCGTCATAGCTTCCAGGGCAGCCAGCACACACATTCAGTATAATGCCCTGGGTATCTCATACGACCTGGCAGTTGATGGAGGGGATGCCCTTGCGATTGATGTAGGCCCTACCCTGCTCACCAGGTGGTGCTTTGATGCATACATGTGTGCAGTCTATAGCACCTATTACCCCAGGGTAGTTAGCTATTTGGTGGAAGAGACGTATATTGCGGGTCAACACCTCACATGTGTTGAGGAAATATACGTGCTCACTGGCATGTGCTGACATGGCATCTTGGAATTGGTGCAATACTCTGGATGCTGATGCCTGTGAGATGCCCATGTTATCCCCAGTTGTAGTTTGGAAGGTACCTGTGGCTAGTATACCTAGGCCTACACATACCTTGGTATCCACTGGGATGGGTTCCCCTCGGCCAGTGTGGTGTGTCAGATGTGGTCTGCACAGCTCAACGATTTGCTGTAGCAGGTCTCTGTCCACCCTATAGTGCTCCACTATCTCCAGCTCATGTAGCCCCTGGTAGGTTACCCTGGGTCTGTACACTCTTCTTTGTCTCCTCACTGTGGGTTGTTCGGCAGCATTAACATCCTCACCACCCTCAGCCTCTTGCACATTTTGTTCTATGTTGCCTGCTGCAACCCTTCTCATTTTGTAGGTATAGTTTTAAAATTTCCCCGCTTGTATACACCGGTGGTGTAGAGTGTGGAAAAACCAGGGGGGGTAGGTGTTTGCTTGGTTTATAGTGGTGTTCTGGGCTGGGCTGGTCTGCTTCCTGTGAGATTAGCTGACTCTGATACATTTCAACTTGCAGCTTGACTAGGTCTCCTTGATTACCTTCCTACTGCTGTTTTCCCATCCCATTGCCTCCCTGTTTAGGCCTGTGTGTGTGCACCACGCGAATGGAGTGCTCAAATGTGCACAAAGCTGCTTTTTCCTGGATTAACTTCCTTTTTCTTCCTGTACAATCCGGTGCATGGCGTGCACACCCACTTACACTTTGTAAACAGTGCTAGGCAGGTTTAGTCACACCCCTAGCTTAGCTGTGCTATGCTAGGAGCAATCCCGAGCCAAAGGTCTCCAATCCACTTACAGTAAGTCTGACACTCCCCCCATGATGTCACCTATATCCTAGTTTTACACCCAGATATTTATACTCTTACACTCTTTGGACCTGCCTCACACCCTGGGAAAATCTGGGATTCACTAACCCTTCCCTCATTTGCATAGGATTGCCTGCTAATGCATATTTACATGTTCCACACTGAGCCTCCCCCCTTAGCAACCATTATGCAGTGCCCAGATTGTCTTCTGACTGCCATTGACTTGCATGGCAGAATACTGATTTTAGTTAGAATGCTTATTTTAGGTTTATTTTATTAATTTCCCCCCGATCCCGTTTGAGAGTCACTGCCCTATGCTTAACAAAGCGAGATTGGCGTAGATAAAATTAAACGTATATTTTTTTTCTTTTACATTTTGTAATGCCAGTGGCCTTCTACTTGGACATTGGCATGCTTCCTCAATGATATACAACCTTTATTTGGAGCTGTCATGGCTCCGTTTGTAGATTGCTGAACTGTACTCGGTTACTAACCAAGTACATTTCTGCACACTGCACTTGTCCTGCACGGACGGCTGCCAGCTTCCTGGATCGCATATTACCCTCATTTGCATGGTTTTCACCTGCAAATGAGGGTAATTTGCATACAGGTGCTTGGTTTGTGCAGGATTAGCCTAGGAGCTCACGTGCACGTCTCGGGGGCTTGTTTCTGGATCGCACGTCAGCCATATTGCCGAAAATAGCTCTTAAACTAATCCTGCATGCTATAATGGGCTTCGGAAATCCGGGGGTATGTCAATTTTAATTGTGAAAGAGTTAAAAAATTATGGACGATTTTATGTACACAAATTTGTTTGGGGATTTGTAAGAACAAAGACAGTATAAATATGGATATGACTGAGTAAGGGTATTATGAAAACATAAGTATAAAAATCAAAATTGGATACTGATAAAAAATATTTTATGTAATATGGATGATATGAAATGAAAGAATTAATCAAATTATGTTTAATGGAAAATGGATATTGTCATTGATATTAAAAATGATTAGTTTATGGTTTTAGAAAATGGAGTTGAGGTCAAAGTAAGAAACATATACGTTTATATATTAGTTTGGGGCATAGAAATATGAAAGTTTAAAATCAGTGCAAATACTTTTATAAATATGTAAATATGTGTATATATTTAAAACAAAAATATATATATATATAAAGTGTGTATAATGTAAAAGATGTAAATAAACAAAGGACCTCTACTCTTTTCGACAGGTGCTTCTACATCCACCTGAGCTACCACCAATGCAAGCAGATGGGGCCTCAGTCTAATATGTTATCTGATGGACAACACATACACAGGAGTGCAGCACCCTTCTTATGCTACACTACAATGTCAGCAATTGATCTACCTTGTGTGGGAATACAACCTCGAGTCTTCTGCATCAAAGGTGAGTATGCTAACCTGTTGTGCCCTTGACACTGGTATAACATATGATTTTACCATGACACATTGTAAATATGATTCTTCCAATTTAGAAATACTGCCTTTCACAAACTAAACCCTAGTTCCTTTCATGTTTGGCATTTATTTTACTGGTATCTAACCCAATATCTCAGAAGTGTATTTGCGCACATTTGCTCATGACTGCAAGTTGGCACTGTATCCACTAATCCAATAATATTAAAAAGTTACATCAAAAGCTAGGATATGTGCACATCTGGTGTACCAAACACAGTTTCAAGCTAAATGTAAAAAAGTGCAGTCTAGTAACATTCAACAAAAAAGCTGCTCCAATCTCATATGTTATAAATGGTATTCCTCTTTAAACAGATGAGGTCATAAGAAGTCTGTACTTATATGGACAACTCTTTCTCATTCAATAATTGTGTTTCGACCATAGTTAGGAAAATGAGCTACCTGACCCAGTTAATTTCCAAGGAAATATCCTCAAGATCCAAAGAAGTCATCCTATCACTGTACTCAAAGTCATAACTCAATGCAGTGCCCCATTGCTGTGTACATATCCCAATATATCCTTCAACTGGAAAGGTCTCAAAGATTTCTAAAAAAGGGACTTAAAGGACTTATATAATTCCACTATTGCAGTACATTAGCATGGCTCTCCTTACGCTCAGTAGCTGACCAGCTGCTCTGAGGTGGCCTGTGTCTCAGTTTTTGAGCAAGAAAGACTCAATTCTTTTTGACATTCTATTTCTTCATAAAAAAACAGTGGCTCTACAAACACCTATATTAGAGACATAAATCTACACCAAAAATAAATAAGATTCACTGGAAGGATAGGTTACTTACTGAATATACTCCTATCCTATGGAATAAATTGCCCCAGCAGGTCAAAGTACTAGCTTGGCTACTTATAAAGCCACAGCCTGCCGCAATTTGAGATGCAAGTAATATTAAAATGCTTTTAAGAGTGGAAAAAAACTTTCAAATGTGTTTGCTTAAAGGTGTTTATGGCTAGGCATCTTATGGTCCTAGTGATCACTTACCTAGAATTGTTCCTATGTTCCTATATATGTTACTAAACTAAGTATGCAGGGCTGCATATAAATGACTCATTCCAGTATTCAAATTTTCAGTTTTCTCTGTCAAGGCAGACACATTTTAAATTCTTAGTGTGCTTCAGTTCTATTGCTGCAGCCATGTATAACAGTGTTATCAGCATTTCATTTTAATATCCCCTGAGCAATCATACAACAAAGTTCACTTTATCTGGAACCTTAGTGGGCAGCTTGTCACTTTCATTTCTTCTTATAGCATAGCATCCTCATTTTGCATCACATTTTTATTTTTAGTTATAATTTGCTTCTATACGTTTCTTCACAATACATACCAGCACATGCTGAATATGAAAATAGATAAATGGAAAGAAAAAAAAAGGAGTTTTAGGCCACGATTTGTAAAAATTAGCTAGATCTACCACAGATATTTATATGCACTGAATGAATTAGTGTAAACTGTCATATACTCCTGTTACTAGGCCCATCACTTTTTTCAAGCATTTTTGATTTTGTTTAGACTTACAGAATTATAATGTCAAATACCCTGAGAACTGGGACAAAAAAACTTCCTTCACATAGCAAACATTACTGTTCTTCAGCTAAACCCATGCAAGACAGACTGATTCTTTGAATGTTGTCTTACAGATATTAGCACATCTTTATTGATTGCTTTCCTGGTTCTCGTTTTTCTGTTGGTTCCAAAAGAAACAATGTCAAAATTTTTGTCATCAGTTTCCACTTGAGTGTAGCTATTATTATTATTATTATTATTATTATTATTATTATTATTATTATTATTATTATTGTCATTATTATTATTATTGTTTTATTATTATTATTATTATTATTATTATTATTATTGTTATTATTGTTATTATTGTTATTATTATGTTTTTAGCCTTGTCAAATACATGTTATTTTAAGATTTTGGAAGCCCTGGATACCTTTAACTGTCCTATTGACATCCTTTATAATCACCATTCTTTACAAGTTTGTATTGATTCCTTTCAGTTTGTTCCTGTTCACACTCATATACGTTTCCACAGATCATCTTAATTGGTGTATTTTGGGTCAAAACCTATGAAAGTCTTCCAAAACTCAAAGTTCGCAGCATTTAGTGATTCACTCAAAAACCAGTTCTCTAAACAATCACAAGCATTGACTTATTGCCTGAATTAATCCTTTCTAAAGGGTTTCAAGTCAGATGCCAGTAAGATATTTAACATTTAAGGGCTCAATTTACTGCAATTAAAGGACTACAAGAAAGTGTGAATTTCTTCAACATAATCTCCAGCTTAGAAAACAAACTGAAGAATTGAGTCTGTTTTGTTCATATTGTGGGGAGTTATTTAAAGAACGCAATACCAATGTATGCCCCTCAGCTAAAAATCTCACCAAAGCACCTTGAACTTACACAGCTATACATTTCACTAAAGTCAACTGGGCTCTTATGAAATTGAATACTCAGCTAAAAAATTCAGACACGATCTTTGGACTCTGAGCAAACTGATACTCAATTGTTACCAAAGCCGCTTGGACTCTGATCAAATTGTATGCTGCTTTTAACCCAAGGTATTTTTTGTCATAGGTTTTCTTTATTGGAATATCTGTACTTTATCATAGAAACAGAAATGCACACAATGTAAAATTTCTACTCATACATATATTAGAGTACATTAATAGTTATAGATATCTTTTAGCAACACCATCTCATCAGTTATACAGACTTAGACACAGAATGTCTTTATAGTGAGGAAGATGTCATTTGTAAAATGAGGATTATCATAGACATATTATCTAAATGACCATGGACAAAAAATCTGCACCCATAGTAATTTAGACACAGAAAGACTCTAGTTCCATTTTAATGTAAATGAAAAAAAAACAAACAACTGAACACTGTCTAGTTTATTTTAATTGCAAACCAATGAACATTTAATATAAATGTAAAGGGTTTGTGATTAAAGTAGCTTGAGCCTTGCATTGCTCTTCTGAGGACGTAAGTGGTGTGTTTGTTTCTCATTAGCAATTAAATTGAATATTGGTGTGCAGTTATTAGTGAACTAACAATCTGTTAATTTTATTTATTTGTTGTTACAGAAAGCCAGTGATGAGTGAGGTTATATCAGGCATGGAACCTGGACTGAGCTCAAGAAGAACGGTACCATGCAATGCATGAAGTAAGATAGTTTTACAGTTGCTTTCAAATTAAAACTGGAAATTGAATACTGTGTCTCTGCCTCACTTTATCTGATGCAGTCGCAGAGCTCTTATTTTAATATTTTAATGACAGTCTGAATAGATTATGAGGATGTGTTGCTGTTGTCATCTACTTGGTACCTTAAAATGTGCTATGAAATTTGTCTGATAAATTCACGTGGGGAGATGCAACTAGTAAGTAGAGTTGAATAATATAGTCCAAGCCTACTAATGAGGATTGTGGATACCTTGTAATGCATAATTGTCTGTCTCTTGATGGAGGGTACAGGACTAGACTTGTGTACCGTGCATATATATACACTGGTTAATGTTGCAGACCTGGATTTCACAGTTGTTTAACTACTGCTTGTATGTGTCTTTAATAGCATTTCTTGAACTTAAGCGTGCAAGCATGCACACATTCTTGTAAACCTTTCCATATCACTTTCTTTGGTGGGGAAAACACTGAACTAGTAACCAGGGATAAGGCACAAAAGATTGTTCTTGCCACCCAACATACTAAAAAAGTATGTTTGCAACATATTTAAATAGTATATTAAAATTATATTCAGCCTTTTACTTTAAGGAAATTAAACAATGTGCATTTGGCTGCAGAATGTATGCAAGAAACAATTTAATCTACTCAAGTGTATATACATCAAGAGTGGTTGATTTACCTGCAGCGACTCTGCCATGGAGCACAACTACAAACATGTAGTAAACAGCTTGATAGTCTGAACTTTAAAAACAAACACTAACGGTGAGACTGTACACAAACTAGTATATTAAAACACATTTTCTCCTTCTCCAAAAATTTTCAGATGGTACACTTAAAACAGAGAAGTATGGTTTACAGGTACCTCCTTATTAACTACTTTGCAAAGCAAGAACAGATTTGGTGATGGTATGCTCTCCCACTATTACCCAAATACATAAGTGCTATTAACAAAACAGAAACCTTTTCTAAATTATTCCCAGCACAATAGAGTAAGACACGAGACTGCTTATGTTGTATCACTTAAATAATCTAATAAGCTGAAATAAGAGTTTTCTACATTTGATATTCCACCTCCTCAAATTCAGGTCTTGGCAACCCTGACTACCACAAGATTGTATTACATTATGTTACATTACATTATGTTAAAGCAATTATATAAGTCAGCACTAAAAAATTAAAAGCACTACACCCTCACAAACTCCCCTTGAGTACCTTGTTCCCCATTGGCCCTTTTTTTCAATTATAAAGGAATTCCCAATACTATTCTAGCATGTCCAAAGGTCAGTTGTCAATCTCCTCTCCGGTTCAGCTGGTGAATCTGGGAATCTTGAGGCAATGTTACAACTGCCTCATGTACACAGACAACCCTCTCCTCCTCCCAACAAATTCCAACACATGTGAGAGATGCAACCATATAGCCATACTGGAGGCTAAGCTCTCTCAACTCAGTACTGGCAAAACCAGTCAGGAGGAGAAGGAAACCACACTCACTACAATTCCAGTCTCACATAGACCTACCATGACAGCAAACCAAACACATAAACACACAAAAAGATACTCAGAGGCTCTAAATAAAAATCTGCCTAAGCAGCAGAGACCTCCAAAGCAGACACCCAAGCAACCGCTATCCCAAAACAAAAGAAGTGCAACACATAGCTCACAAAGCTAGTGTGCCGAACAGTCACAGCCCTTAAGGCTAAACAACACACCTGATACACTTGTAATAGGTGACTCTATCATCAGGCACACTGACATCCCACTCACCAGGCAGAACAAGGAGAAGGTCACAGTGAGCTGCCTGTCAGTCGCTAGGATCCGCCACATAACACGAGCACTCAGGTCACTCCAAGGCAAGTACAAATATGACTCAGTCATTGTCCATGCTGGTGTGAATGACCTGAGATGTACCTCCCTGGACTACATGAAAAGAGACATAGAGGAGCTCTCTGAGCATGTAGTCCAGGCCGGTATGACCCTGACCTTGAGTAGCATCTTACCCTGACCAAGAGTGATGCCACAGTATGAAGACAAGATGATCAATTTCAACAATTGGCTTAAGTATTGGTGTCATTCAAAGGGGATCCAATGCCTGTCAGCCTGGGATGACATGCTCGACAAGCCACGATGCTTTGCTAGGGATGGCTTGCACCTGTCACCCCTAGGCTCTCGGATATTGGCAAAGGCTCTTGCTCCCCCCCCCATAGTGCCTTTGTTAGGCAAGGCTCAAAAGACAAACCCACCTCCATAGGTATCATAAGGGATAAGAAACTAAGAGTAATGCTACTCAACTCCAGAAGTCTAAACCTCAAGATGCACGCACTTGAAACTCTCCTTAGCATGGAGAACATCGATATCTGTGCAGTAACAGAAACCTGGTTCAAGGCTCATGAGAGCACCCCAGCACTACCAGGTTATACCTCATACCATGCTTTTCGGCCCCAAAACTTGGAACGAACCACAAAAGGAGGGGGAGTATCAATATTCGTCAAAGATACCCACACTTCCAGGTTGGTGGCACAGCACAAAGCATCAGAGACTATCCATGTGCAACTAACAGTGGGTAAAACTGCCTTCCAGTTTATAGCCTGCTACAGACCACCCTCCCAAACCCAGGAACCCCACTCGGCCTTCCTGAGAACACTGGAAAATATGAAGGTCTCTCCAAACACCATTGTATTGGGTGACTTCAACTACCCAAACATAGACTGGGAGCATTATTCTAGCTCCAACACCCTAGCCCAAAGGTTCCTAGAATTTATAAACTCAAATGCTATGGAACAACTTGTTACCCCTCCCACAAGAGGGGAAGACATACTGGACCTGATCATCACCAACATGGGGACTCTATGCTCCAGACCAGAAGTGTATCCCTCACTGGTAAGATCAGACCATAAACTAATCTCACTGGATATTCACATCCCGACTCCACCCCCTGCCCTGAAAACCACAGTGAAAAACTTCTCTAAAGCAAATTTCACGTTCCTCAAATCCGAGGTGGAATCCTTCAAAGCCCCTGGGCCTGTGGAAAATACGGCCCAGACCGCATAATCCTTTATAAACGCATTCTATGAACACCTTCAGGAATGCATGGATCATGCAATCCCAAATAAAACCAAGACCGAATCCTCCAAAGGCAGACATCCTGTCTGGTGGACCCCAGCCATAAACAAACTATACAATAGAAGGAGGAAGCTACTACATGATAGAGCAAAATCACAAAAAAGGAAGGCATCTCTGATCAGTATTAGCAAAAAACTACGGGCACTCATAAAATCGTCTAAGGCCAGCTTCGAGAGAAAAATTGCACAGAACACTAAGGATAATCACAAGGCTTTCTTTAGTTATGTTAGGAACCTGGGTGGGAATTCCCAGATATGCTCAGAATTAGTCCAAAATGACAAAAAATACACTGAACCCACAGACATTGCCAACATCCTAGCTGACAGGTTCAGCGCAAACTCCCCCCCCCCTCCCCACCAAAGGGCAAATATGTATCCCAGCAGAGTGCTAGGTAAGAGCTGCCCACTCCAAAGCAAAAAACACAGCATCAATGGGACCAGACGGTGTCCCAGGCTGCGTCCTCCATGAACTCCAAGGGAGAGCTAAACCCAAACCTAAAACTACTGTTCAATCTCAGCCTTACTACAGGATATGTACCCAAAGAGTGGCGTACAGCAACAGTGGTCCCTCTCCACTAAGGTGGTGCCTCAACGGATCCTGGAAACTATCGCCTCATAAGCCTGACTAGCTTGGTCTGCAAAGCTATGGAAAGGATCATCCTGGACCTCATAAATAAAGATATTGGGGACCTACAGACACTGGATCCTACCCAGTTTGGCTTTATTAAGGGCAGATCCTGCCTCTTAAGCCTGGTTGATTTCTTTGAAACAGTCACCAAGGCCATTGACGAGGGGAAGGTGGTCCACACAGCCTACCTGGACCTCGCAAAAGCCTTCGATACAATACCCCACTCGGGCATTATAGATAAGCTCACCAGCTTAAATATAAACCCCTATGTCACTAGATGGGTTGCAAACTGGCTCAAGGACAGAACCCACATGGTTAGAATTGCTGGAGCCATGTCAGACTCCAAACCAGTTACAAGTGGCATCCCACAAGGCTCAGTCCTGGGACCTCTCTTGTTCGGTATATATTTCTCGGAGGTACAGGCCAACACGGAAGGACTGTGGCTGACCAAGTTCGCAGATGACTGCAAACTGGGAGCCATAATCGACTCTCCAGCCAACACAAGCATCCTCCAAAAGGGCCTCATAGAAACAGACAACTGGTGCCAGAGCCATGGCATCAAGCTAAATGCCAAAAAGTGTATAGTCATCCTCTTTGGTAAAAGCAAAGTGCCCACAAATTACCACATAGGTGGTAATCCATTAAGTACACAAGAAGTAATTAGGGACCTGAGGACCCAAGTTGATAGCAATCTCTCATTTGACAACCATGTGGCCAAAGTGGTTAGAAAAACATTTTATATAGCCCATCTAATCATGAAGGGATTCACATCTAGATCAGGGGAGGTCATCGTGCCTCTTTACTCATCCCTCATCAGGCCCATAATTGAGTACAATGCCCCTTTTGGGATGTACCTTACCAGACACCTGCAGCAACTGGAAAGACCCCAAAAGTACCTCACCAAGAGGATCAAAGGGCTCAAACAGATGCCATATGCTGCCCGGTTAAAGAAGCTCCAGCTCTACTCAGTGGCATATCGCCTGCTCAGAGGCGATCTGTGCCTGATGTATAAAGCCATGTCCAACCCAGAATTAATGGACATGCTGCACCTCAGAAAATCCAAATCCCATTGAGCTACGGCTCGAGACTTGAACCTCAGCACTGAAATAAATAGGACATGCTGGAGGGACAGATTCATAACCCAGAGGCTCCCTTCACTCTGGAATAAAATCCCAGTCCAGGTTAGGCAGAGTCCCTCATTGACTCTCTTCAAGAGGAATCTTGATGAGTGGATGGGAGATCGTAGGTTTACCCTGGGTATCACTTCTGTGTCACTGTTAGACAGAGGCACAGTATACTAACCTCGAAAAAGGGCATAGCAAAATTAATTTAAAATGGGTGGCAAAGCCAAACACACTCTGGCTAGGCTTATAAATGCCCTAGGGCAGATAGCCTAGTATGAACCTATGAACCTATGAACCTATTACAGTGCATTTACTTGATGTCAGAAGGAGTCGATAAACCTATCTAGTCTGACCTTTTAAATGCGTTTAATATTCTAATTGTCCTCCTGCCCTTCTTTCCTCCTCACCCCCTTTTTTCACCTATCCCATGCAATTCTGAATACCTCAATGTCTTCTTTATCACTCTTTGAGCTAGTCCATTCCATTGGTCTAGAATCTTCTATGTGAAAAAATTACTTATGGAAATTTAGGAAGCAGATAATCATTACAATCTGCTGTCCACACTGATCCTTCTTGCTTTGTAATTCCTGATCAAGGTGATCCCCCCAAATCTCTTTGACATGATCTTGTGCACCAGTATCATGCAGCTGCCCCTCTTTAGGTGCCATGTGTGAAGAGCTCTAGCTCTTCTAGTCCCCTGGTCATATCCCTTCAGGTGCCTCATACTAAACTTTTTGGTAGCTTTTATTTGAATTCCATCTGGTGGCCTTATGTCCTCTTTCTAATAGGGACTCTAGAAATGCATACAGGTACTCAAAGGTGTGGCCTTATTAGGGCCTGCAATGTTGACAAATTACCTATTTTCTTCTGGAATCCATGCCCTGAGGATATACCCAACATTCCTTTGTTGCTGCCACTGCCTTCTCACAGTACTCACCATAGTCAGAAAAGGTATTGCCATCATTCCACTCCCTCCCCACCTCCCCACGGATACATCATAGTAGGGCTGTTTTCATAGGTTCATAGGTTCATAGATTAGTACTAAGCTAACTGCCCTTGTGAGCCATTTTAAGCGTAGCCAATTATCCCTTGTGAGACTCAAACCCTGCACCTTGTGTTTGTAAGGCAAACACCTTAACCATTACGCCACCCTCCCAGGTTTTGGCTTGAGTACAGCCCTTTGAATTTGTTTGCACTGAAACTCAAATGTCACATTTTGCCCACTTGTTCAGCCTTTCAGAATCCTTCTATAGACTCTTCCTCTCATACTGCACTGCTGCACCTGCATTTGTGTTATCAGAAATTAGGCTGATGCTGTTCTGTATTCCTTCAGCTATTGCATCTTAGACCTCTGCAGTTCTTGGATGGACTCCTGCAGTACTTGTATAGATTCTGCAGTACTTGGACACACTCCTGCAGTACTTGGACAGATTGTGCGGTACTTGGATAAATTCCTGCAGTACTTGGGAAGACTCATGCAGTACTTGGGCAGATTCTGCAATACTTGGACACACTCCTGCAGTACTTGGGCAGATTCCTGCAGTACGTGGACAGACTTCTGCAGTACTTGGACAGATTTTTGCAGTACTTGGACAGACTCCTGCAGTACTTGGACAATCTCCCACAGTAATTTCACAGATCCCTGCATTACTTGAACAGACTTGTGAGGTACTAGGATAGACTTCTGCAGTACGTGCACAGATTCCTACAGTACTTGGACAGATGCCTGCAGTACGTGGACAGATTCCTACAGTACTTGGACAGATGACTGCAGTACTTGGACAGATGCCTGCAGTACTTGGACAGACTCCTACAGTACTTGGACAGATGCCTGCAGTACTTGGACAGACTCCTGCAGTACTTGGACAAACTCCTGCAGTACTTGAACATATGCCTGCAGTACTTGGACAGACTCCTGCAGAATTGGACAGATGCCTGCAGTACTTGGACAGATGCCTGGAGTACTTGGACAGACTCCTTCAGTACTTAGACAGATGCCTGCAGTACTTGGACAAACTCCTGCAGTACTTGGGCAGATTCCTGCAGTACATGGACAGATTCCTTCAGTACTTGGACAGACAGTACTTGGACAGACTCCTGCAGTACTTGGAAAGATGCCTGCAGCACTTGGACAGACTCCTGCAGTACTTGGACTGACTCCTGCAGTACTTGGACAGATGCCTGCAGTACTTGGACAGACTCCTGTCGTACTTGGACAGATGCATTCAGTACATGGACAGACTCCTGCAGTACTTGGACAGACGCCTGCAGTACTTGGACAAACTCCTGCAGTACTTGGGCAGATTCCTGCAGTACATGGACTGACTCCTGCAGTACTCCTCTAGTCACTTTCCTAACTCCTGACAACTTCCTTCTAACCACAAACCTCTGCATTTTACCATATGACCAAGCAGCTATCCAGTTCCTCAGCCTTTGTCTTACCTCCAGCCTTCTCTTCTGGGCTAGTTCACATTGCTTGATAAACAATTGTATATTACCTCCCACTCAACAGATTTTCATAGAATGTCCAGATTTGTGCCTCATATTTTTGGCAAGTCCCCATAACATTTCTCATTTTTTTTGGGGGGGGATTACTGAGGATTCACATCACTCAATAATGAAATACAATTGAGGTTCAAATTCCATATCCTTCAGGAAATGCATGCTAACATAAAAACTGTTATTCTAACAACTTTCCTAAGTTTATAAAATAAATATTTAAAATCTGTTCCTATTTTTGGGCCTTTGCCCCCCCATTATTTTTAACTTTGTCTAGATTTCTTGCACGTAAAGTTTGAGCAGTATAAGCAATGTATGAATGCTGACTGTATTGCATTTCTGCTGCAGGTGGTATTTGAATTTACATTGTTTCAGCATAATACTCCTATGTATATCTTTCTTCTTATCTTCTGCTTGTGTCTACATTGGGTCTACTTCAAAGGATTGAAATTTCACAACATTGATTCTGTGATCAGTGAAGACCAGATGATCGAAGTTGTGAAATATCGAACGTTGTGAATGGAGATCGCCGAACAGTGCAGAACGGGAAATTTACTGTTCTCTTCATTGTAGTGCAGTCTTGGAGTTGGTATATTTAAGTAGCAGGGGGTGTTGGGGATGCAGGGGGGGCTTGTCTCCCTGCGAAAATGTGAAAGAAGATGTTTTCACTTGTTAGATTTTTTTTATGTTCGATATTTCACAATTTCAATCATCTGGTCTTCAATGATCAGCTGTTCGATGTTGTGGAATTGCAGTCCTTTGAAGTAGACCCATCTACATTTCCCATAAAGGTATTTTTATCATATAGTATATTTACCTGATCTATATATAATAGTACTCATTTGTCTCATTATTTGCCTTCTCCTCTGCTTCCAAAAAAGCAATTTAATTGTATGTTATGTGCTATATAATTGTCGATATTGCCACTACATAAACATTTCACACATGCCCACACACACACACACACACACACACACACACACACACACACACACACACACACACATATTTGCATATCTACACAGAGATGGATCTAGCACAAGGCAACCTAAGCAGATAACTATGGCCCAGTGCTGGATGGAGGCACTCAGTTTGGCCATAAAAAAATCATTTCTGTGTGCAACCAAGAGCATTTGAACCAAGCCAATCAAATTGTGTTTTAATGTTGGAAAGAATTACTAGATAGTGTTGGAGGTGATACAGCACAAAATATTTGAAGGGTATGTGGGGGGACAAGATTCCTTAACTTCCATTACTTCCACATAAACACCTTTTTCAGGGAAATAACTGGAGATTTCAGTCAGTAGTGGCAATTATTACTGTTTCACATTATTAGCCATGCATTGTCTGGTTAAGTGACTTAGAGTCATGCAGCAAGCAAAATGAGAAAAAAAAAGAATCCAAACCTCTACCTTTTGCTAAAGGAAGCAGCTTATTAAGAGCTAAGATCCTTAATCTGCTGCTTTAACTTCCAGACTTTCATTAACTTTATTTTCTTTTCAGTCTCTGAAGATAATCATCCGTCCATAATTATAGTCATTAGAGTTTCATAGTTATTTTTCAGAAAGTGCATTTCATGTTAATTAGAGCTGTCTGGTCCTTAATGTTCTGAGCTATTAAAAATGCTTCCTATAGTCAAATATACAGGGTTTGAATCCATCCACCTCCACTTGCCTACTGTGTGCCTTTGAGCAACTCACTCAGACAGTGCTCATAAGTCTCTCATGAAAAGTACTGTAGAGTGAGTTTACCTGCTTAGTAATAGATAACAGAAAATAATGTTTAAAATGTGGACCTTTGTCTTCTCATTATGTTTTGGCTTTATCAGAATTCTGGAGCAAAGACGTTGAGAGGTATTTTTGTCCATTCCTTGTAAAATTTGTGACTTTGACAAATTGTTGTGGATTGCAGTCATTAAATAATAACTGACATGAGTTTCAGACTTTATATCTTTCATAAAATGTTTGCTAATGCAAAGCATTTAATTATTTTAGCTTTCTAAGTATATAACAAAAGCATTTAAAATTTGTTCCTGATATTTGAATCTGATTCTTGGGACAAGATGTTGACAGGGCAGAGAAGGGATGCAAGGGGTTCTGCTGTATGGTTTTGACAGCAGCAAGCTGAGAAACATTTCTGGCACATTATTTAGGAATGCATTCATTCAGTTTTCCATCTTAATTCTAATTTAGTCTGTACTGTTCAGGTGCACTCCTCGTTCGTTCCACAGGATAACATACCTAGCTTGCTTTATCTAGCACCCTTTCCCTAATTTAAGCACTCCAGCTGCCCTCTTATTCTTTTTACTGTTAGAACTGAGTCCCCATCAACATTTCCTCTTTATTATGGATACTGTACATTCTATTAGTTAACTCAGCCGTTTTACATTCATTTCATTCTAACCCTAGCATCCTCATTTCTAATAGTTTTTACCCTCTCTTATTTGTGTTTTAATCAGTCTTTCATTCAGCATTCTGTAGTAGCATTTTAAAGAATAGCAAAATAGAATTTCCCTAACATTTCAATCCTTTTTCTCACAAGTTATTTTGTAATGCTTCATATTAATATTAGCTTCTGAGTGCGCTCCCTTGTACTTACTGATTGTCTTTTGATTTAAGCCGGGCAGCTCCGATCAGGTTCAGTCCACTGTATTCACCCTCACTCTGCTCATGCTCACTCATCTCACATATCCTACCCCTATTCCCACCCACCCCACTTCAATTACATTTATACTTATCTTAAATCCCCCACTTCCATCTCCCCAACCAATCACATGTAGTCTCAAATTAAATTCTAGCAATACCCCAACCTTAGCCTCTATTCTATTGTATCTTTATCCTATACTCCCCTCCCCTTATCCTTATTTCTCACCTACCAGATTTTTATCTCCTGTTTTTCCTCTTACTCCTACTAAATTTCTCCTGAAATGGTTTACCCCAGTCAAACTATACTTTATCATATATATATATATATATATATATATATATATATATATATATATATATATATATATATATATATATCTCACATTAAGTTTCTTACTTCTAGCACATTGTACTTCGCTCAAATCCCATAAAGTCAGTGTAATCGCAAAATATCCTACTTCTAATGCAGGCTTTGAAAAGCAAAGAAAAAGCTACTCCAGCATTTCAGCCGGCCTACAAAGGAAGCCACACATATTCCTATTCATAAAATATAAAATCATACAACCCTGTCATAATCCTAAGTCAATGCTCTGCTTAAAATTTCACCTAACAATAAAATGTACTTCTGGTATCCACTATCAGTCTCACTTGTCCATCTTATCCCATTGTGGACACATCTACCCTAACCCAGGACCTACCACAACTTCCATTTCCTTTCAAATACCTCCCGCTAATAATCTATTTCTAATTACATTAAACTACATGCTATTTGTAACAAAATAACAGAGTTTTATGCATGGTTTTCACAACATTCCCCAGACATACTTGCAGTCACAAATACATGGCTAAACCAAATAACCAATACACAAAAGTACTCCCACCAGACTATAACATATTAAGAGCTAATAGAATTCCGGATGTCACAATACATATCTTTTGAAACAATCATCATGCGCAATGTTGATGTCAGTTGGCAAAACTTAACCTCTGACTTCCCATGATAGAATAAGAGAACACCCTTATTATAGTTCAACCTTAGAGGAGGTTGAACGACATGAAATCACGATCATAATGCAGAAGCATATTAAGCTGCTTAGAGATATAGTGGCTTATGATAACAACTCAGCTTATTCCAGTTTTGACCTTATAAACAAGAACAATAATAAGAATAATTTCAAATTTCAAACAGCTCCCATTTGTAAAAAGACTGACAACAATAAAAAACAATGGGGAACTCAGAATGCCTCGAGGAGGTAGTTTTGGGTTGACGTCAGTAGTAAATCTTCAAGTTCTGGTCCAGAAGTTCCTAGCTCAAATGAAACATCAAACAAAACTGAGAAGGGAACAAACAGAATTACTGAAGCTATGAATGGCACTGGAAGTGACACTGGAGGAGCTAGACCAAAAGTTTTTTTTACCGAAGAAGGAGGTCAAGTCGTCGAGAACAAGAACAGCAAGGACAAGGGGCAAACCACCTCGGACCCTTCAGTGGACAATTAACATGGTACAAAAACAGAAACTTTTAATATTATTAACTGACTTTATTTTAAGGGCTGTGCATAAAAGATTATTAAGTCTGGGATTCAACTTTGTACTAACCAAAAGGGCTGATATTGTCAGGCCAATGTTATACTTGAAACAGTATGTATGGAGGTTAAATTTGGATTTTGTCTTAAAGGATGTAGGAATTGCTAATTCAGTGTATGTTAAACCTTCTAGTTATAGCCCGATGGTGAATCACACTTTGAAAGTGTTTGAAAGTACATGTGAAACAGAGATAAGAGAGTTGTTAAGCAAATATAATAAAAAAAGTGTTTTAAGTTATGAAAAAAAGAAGCCTTAAAGGAACTTAGAAATAACAAAAAGATAAGAGTTATGAAAAGTGATAAAGGGGGAAGTTTGGTGCTGATGAATATAGAATGTTATATTAACAGCATGCAAAAAATTTTAAGTAATGAAAATGAATACATTGAAGTACAAATGGCTGATAATCAAAAATGTTATAAAATAACATATACATTTTTGTATGATGGCTTAATGAATGGAAATATGAATTTTGCGATGTATAATTTTTGTTTAGTTGAAAAACCTAAAGTGGGAATTTTATTTGGAATTCCAAAGGTTCACAAGGATCCGATAAATCCCCCGTTCAGACCAATAGTCTCCTCCCCTAATTATGTTACCAAAGGAATTTATTTGGTTATAGATTCTGTGTTAAATCCCCTGGTACAAAATTTGGATTCTTATATTAAGGATTCATGGAACTTTTTCGATAAAGTAAGAGAATTTTTAAAACATTTTGAATTTGATCCTATGAAACATATTATTTTTACTGTGGATGTCATTTCACTTTTTAATTTCACATTTTTGCTTTGACTACCATTACTGCCTTTATTGTGCCATCTGGTCCAGTACTTTTTGGTTGTAATCTTTGAAGATGACTGTCAGTCCATAATTATAGTTTTTAGATTTTCATAGTTATTGCTCAGAAAGTACATTTTATGTTAATTAGAGTTGTCTGGTGCTTAAAGTTTTGAACTATTAACAAATTACTTCCTATAGTCAAAAGTACAGGGTTTGAATCCATCCGCCTCCACTTGCCTACTGTGTGCCTTTGAGCAACTCACTCAGACAGTACTAACAAGTCTCTCATGAAAAGCACTGTAGAGTGAGTTTACCTGCTTAACAATAGATAGAATAAATAATATTTAAAATGTGGACCTTCGTCCACTCCTTATGTTTTGGCTTTATCAGAATTCTGGAGCAAAGAAGTTGAGAGGTATTTTTGTCCATTCCTTGTAAAATGTATGGCTTTCTGAAAAACTGTTGTGGATTGCAGTCAGTAAATAATAACTGACATGCATGTCAGACTTTATATCCTTCATAAAATGTTTGCTAATGCAAAGGTTTTAATTATTTTAGCTTTCTAAGTATATAACAAAAGCATTTCATAGGATTATAGGATCATAGGAGGTTACTATGCTGTTGGCCCTGAGACCCTTATAAGCCTAACCAAGAGTTTAGCCCATGTTTAGACAAATCACCACCCAATGCCTCTGTCCAGTAGGGACATGGGATGGAATCCCAGGGGGGTATATTTTCTGTTTCCCATCCAGTTATCCAGGTTGTGCTTAAAAAGGGTTAAAGAGGTACTCTGCTTGATCTGGAGAGGGAGTCTATTCTATAGATGAGGGAGTCTCTGGGACACAAATCTCTCCTGCCAACAAGTCTTATTGATGTCACAGACCAGGTTGAGGCTGCACGTGTTGGTTACTTGAGTGGAGCTTGACTTGCGGATATGCAGCAATCCCATTAAGGTGGGTTCCATGATCGCCTTGTATGCCAGACAGAGATCACCTCTGAGGAGTCTGTATGAAACTGAGTAGAGGGATAGAGCTTTTAGCCTATCTGTGTATGGTAGATGTTTGAGGCCCCGGATCCTCCTGGTGAGGAACATCTGTGGTCTCTCCAGCTGCTGCATGTGCTTTGCGAGGTACATGCTGAAAGGTGCATTGTACTTAATAATGGGCTTTATAAGGGAAAAATACAGCGATGTTATAACCTCCTTGTCCTGGATGAGATACCCTTACTTATGAGGTGGGCCATGTAGAAGACTTTCTGTACCATGGAAGCAACACAGTGGTCAAATGTCAGGTTGCTATCAACCTGGGTGCCCAAATCCCTCAACTTATTGCGTGCTTAGGACATTGTTGTTAATGTGATAATTTGTTGGGGACATCACTCTCCCCAAAGGGGATGATGATGATGCATTTTTTGGTATTCAGCTTGAGGCCATGTTTCTGGCACCAGTCATTTGTCTGAGTGAGACCCTGTTGAAGGATGTCCACATCATTAGGGGAATTGATGAAAGCACCCAGCTTGCAGTCATCTGCAAACTTGGTCAGCCATAGCCCACTGGTTTTGGCCTGCACCTCAGGAAAAGTATATCCCAAATAACAGAGGTCCCAAGACCGAACCCTGGGGTACAACGTTTGTTACTGGTCTACTGCTTGAGGTGGCTTCCCCTATTTTGACTACTTGGGTTCTATCAGTGAGCCAGTTTACTACCCATCTGGTAACGTATGGCTTGATCCCTAATTAAGAGAGTTTATTTATTATGCCCAAGGGAGGAATAGTGTCAGAGGCTTTGGCCAGATCAAGGTAGGTGGTGTGCACCATCTTCCCCTTGTCCAGGGCTGTGGTGACTGTCTCAAAGAAGTCGACTAAATTTAGCAGACATGACCTTCCCTTGATGAAGCCAAACTGTGTGGGATCACGTTTTTGGAGGTTGCCAGTGTCCTTGTTAATGAGATCCATGATAATCTGTTCCATGGCCTTGCAGATCAGGCTAGTTAGGCTGATGGGTCTATAATTTCCCAGATCAGTGGATGTTCCACCTTTGTGTAAAGGGATGACAGTGGCTGTCCTCCACTCAGCTGGGACATAGCTAGTACTCTGTCCTTGGTTAAATAGAGTGCCTAATGGTGCTGCAAGTTCCTGCCTGAGTTCATGTAGGATGCAGCCTGGGATGTTATCGGGTCCCATGGAGGCTGTATCTTTTGCCTTTGAGAGAGCAGTGATGACCTGTTCTCTAGATATAAGGGGAAGGGGGCAGGTATTGGGAATCCTGATTTACTGATTGGGGGGGACAGGGGGTAAAGTGTTTGCTGAATCTGTCAGCCAGCAAGTTTGCTTTCATAAACAACCTCTATACTACTTCCTATTAAAGCTGCCTAGTCCAGTACACAGATGACTCCATCCTCATTTCATCTTCCAACAACATAGCACACCTCAGACAAACAACCCAAACTGCCTTCCCCTCCATCGAGTCCTGGCTCAGTAGTGCATAACTATTACTCAATCCGAACAAAACTCCTACTATTTACAACCAAGCCACTTTCATCTGCCTTTAAGATATATTTCCTAAATAACACAGAAGTTGAAGTAGTTTCACATGCAAAATTGTCAGGAGTAACAATAGACAACAAACTTACCTTTTATCTTCACATACACAGTTTTATTAAGAAAACACACCACAAACTAGGGATGCTGTACCAGCACAAAAACTTTATAGATACAGCCACCAAAGCAACATTGGCCATGACCTACCTACTCCCCTCTTTACTATATGGTGCCTCCCATCTTATCCAATCTTCATATTTCTCTAAAAATAAGCTTGAATTCTTTTAGAATACAATATCTACATTTGGAAAAGGTGCATCTTATTTCAAACATCATTGCGCTGCTCAGGCTGCCCTTAATTGGCTTGAGCTTTGCCATCAGCTAAACTACCTCCAACTGACAATCATTCATAAAATTATCTATAAACCCGGCAACTGTCCTGCCTTAAAATGAATTCTCAAAATGTACATACCTACTAGGGTTCTCCACTCTGAAGATAAGCAGCTACTAACTCTATACAGACCACATAAAATGCTGGACAATGTCTCTACTCCTGTTCAGTGGCTTAACTATGAAATAATTTTTCCTCTAGATATTAGAACTATATCAACCTCCAAGAAATTTAAGTTAAAACTAAAAGAATACCTTTTCAAGACACATATTGCCTCTCTTCAAATTAAGCTGATTCCACTTCTACCTCTCCTCTTTTATAACTAATATTTTGCCTCAATCTCCACCATCTCCCACCCTCCCCCTGATTTTCTCTACTTCAGCCATCCTCCCCCCACCTTTTTCTACTCTCTCTATTCCTCCACCTTCATCTCTACTACATTTACCTTCTCTGTCAACTCTCTCCTTCCTTATCTGCTTTACCTTCTCCTTATCTCCCCATTTTGCCTCCTCAACCTTCCATCTCTGCTAATTCCCCCATTCATCAATCATCATCTATACTAACATGAACCCACCCCCTCCTGTTCTAATACAAATGCCTGTCTTCCATGTCCTCTCCACTAGTCGCCATCAATCCCCATAACTTCATAGTAACCACCTCTTCAACTAATACTCAGCCCCTTCTCATTAAACATCCTCCTACTGCACTACACCTTATTATCTATGCTCCTCTATCACACCCATCTATCATCCGCTGTTGATTATTTAACTTAGCTTCATCATCTTTCTGTTCACTCATCATTACGTCACCTGTCACCTAGTCTAACTACTTTCTTTTCTGCAACAACCTTTTATATGTGAGCATCCCAGTAAGATACTCGTATAACCTTACCAGTTATTTAGCTTCTGTTTACTGTTATAACATTAGTCTACTTAATTTTTTTAATGGCGAAACTTTACATACCATGTAATATACATGATCTGCCATATATTGTTTGTCTTTTCTCTGTTAAATGTATGTCTGCAATTATAATTTCTTAATCTTTTTTGATAAATGCCTGTATGCTTGATAAGAATCTTGTGATAAATGTAGGCATATGGCTGTCTGGTTTCACCCGTATACCGGCTGTGTTTTATGCTTAGTTGTTAATTATGTAAACATTTATTTCTTATCTCATGTTTTATGCTTTGTAATAAACTATGCAAATCATTATTTCTTGATGTTCATTTTTAATGGAGCTTTTTTTCCCCAGGCCTTTGCTGAAAATGGGTTTCCTACCCAGTCAGACTTTCCTGGTAGCCAAATGTCAAATAAAAAAAAATAAAATAAATAAACTTGTTCTTGAGCAGATATCTGAGGTATAGAGTCATGTAAATGGCTGTAACCAATGGCTGTGTGTGTGTGTATATATACTTGGTTCCTGCAACCACAAGTAGTAATGGTGTAAAGGAAGGAAGTGATTGTAGTAAACATGAATGTCATCATATCAGACATGTTCTTTGTGTATGGTCTTTATTTGGCTGTGATTAAACTGAATAGCACAATGTCTGTGAGTTCAATGTTAATATTTTGAATATGAATGCATTTATAATTAACCTTTTTTATTTTGCAGGCACATGGGGATATAAAATGTACTGTGTTGGGCAAAAACAGTCTGTACTTAATACAGATGAGTAATGCTATGAGCTGCTTCTAAAGTGCAGGATTTGAATCCCTTATCCTTCATAGCAAATGCATTGCACATTTGTAATTTGAGTTCCTGCACCCTTTGCATAGACTGTGATTAATGCTTCCTTATGTGCAATCTGAGTATGAGTTTCAGCATGTATCTCGTAGTTTAATGAGTTGCCAGATGCATTTTTAATAGACATGAGTTTCAAGGGATGAAAAGTTTACTGTTGCTCATGCTAATTCTCTTTTCAGTATGAGACTGTTTTGTTAGGAAATGGTGGTCAATGTTTTTTTTCTGCAAACCTTGAAATAACATTTTTAAATTAAAAAACTTGATTATCATTGTAAAAGTAAAAAAGAACATAGTACAGACACTGACAGGGTTCAACAGTGTTTTGTGGTAACTGAGAGGAGAGAAAAAGAGACAGAATAAGATCACATTACAGTGGGGATCAGGGAATATGCCCCCTTTCCACACTCTAGTGCTACATCGGATATAATATAGATAATTAGCATGGTGTATGGGGATGTAGGTGGGCTTGCACCCCAGCAAAAAACATGTTCCTTTTTTTTTTTGAGGATTGATATTTTGTTTTTTAACAGTTCGGTTTTGATCATTGTAAGGCACACTAATTTATATTTTGGCGGAAGGTTATGCTTGTGTGTGTGTGTGTATATATATATATATATATATATATATATATATATATATATATATACTTATAAATATGGTTCCCTTGTGTTTTGCTGAATGTGTGTTTTGTCAACAAATAATAGGATGTGATCTAGAATGTCGAAGGTACAGATAGCTAAATGTCCAAGATGTCAAAGGTGTGTTTGGTCGAGACAGGTGAGTGGGGTTTTAAGGGGTAATAGTGTTCATGCATGTGTTTGGGTGTTGGGGTTAGGGTTGGGATTAGGTGAGAGGACAGTTTTTTTATGCTTGTGTGCGAGTGTGTGTATTTTAGGGTTAGGGTCAGGATTGGGTAAGGGAATAGTTGTAACATTGGTATTGTTTCTTGTGCATGTTTGTGTGTCTGAGTCTGTTTTGTTTAGTGGAGGTGTTACAGAAGGCTTTTTTAAGGTAAGATGTAGGAGTAGAGTTGGGAGTGGAAGCAGGATTAGAGTTATGATTAGGATTAGCACACCTTACTAAGGTAATTATGTAAAATACTTCTTTTATGGCATTGATTGTTTTTAAGAAACATAGAATTTTAATTTAAATTTTAATCTTCGTTTTGTTTAAACATTAATTCTTGGCACTTTAAATCTTAATTGGTTTATTTGGTTTGGTAATTGTGAAAATATTTAACCAATCACTGAATAGCAGTTTGTATATTAAAACAGTTTTTTAGTTTTCTAGTGAATTCTGATGAAGTCAAGTTTTAACTGACGAAAGCGCTTAATTTTGGTATCACAATAAAGAAAGATTTTGGACTCACAACGAATAGTGCTTTTATTGGGTTTAATTGTCTTTTTCAAGCACTATTGCACCTTTATGTTTAAGGTTTCAACATAGTTCAAGCTTATCATTTTGACTAGATGTATGTTAAAGAGAAAGGTGTCATAATTCCTAGAACTCCAAAATATAACTTTTGTATCTTGAATAAGTGTCATTGTTACCTGGTTCAGATACAGCAGATCAATTTCTGATGTCTTGTATGGCCTTTCTTCTTGTTGTCATCATTTTTTTTAACATGATATAGATAATAATTCTAAACATTGTTACTCTAATCATTTACCAAATCTGAACTTGCACAGGAAGAATTCAATAGCTGGTCTGTACTTACAGTAATAATAATTGCAGTAACAATTCTCCTATGATCTTAGTACAGCTGAACCTTGAGCAGGAAGTAATTCTTCCTCACCTCCTCATTGCCATGATACCCCTTCCTTAAACTTCACAGCAGGCTTTATTTTTTATGCACATTATTACATGCCTATTTCCTTTAGTTATTTAACAGCCTTGTGCCTTCTATAACACTACTATCTTAGTTATTAATATTAGTACCAGGCAGTATCTGCTATGACCCAGGTATGCAGTTCTGCCTACAGGACTTGCAATAATGCTTGCCATCCTGTTTTGTTTGTAAGCAAGTCAGAGAGTGAGTGCAGGTGGGTTTGTATTTGTTGTTCCAGGATTAGAAGTGTGTTATTTGAATGGAAGAAAACCATATTATCTGCATGTAGTAGGGACTGGAAGTTGACACAGGTCACATTGGCAAGCAGTACTATTGCAAAAGTCATCTTCTGTGTCATTATCATCACTTAAAATTGACAGAAAAAAACACTAACAGCTCAGGATAACCATATAAAATGTTTTATTCCAAAACACAAGATGAGTGCTTTCATTTTTAAAGCATTTAAAACTTCATCAGATCTCAACATTAGTAAGGAAATTATTTCCAGTATATGTTAGGGTACAACAATTTCTGCAGATTGTAAAAAATCTTACCAGAGAACAGACCATACTGGTCATTGTGTTCCTAAAGAAATGACTATTACTTCATGTCAAGTTTCCATTCATGTGCAGTGATCACGGTGATATAAAAGTGAAATTACTGCTAGTTAATTATGGCAAAATGAAATCTAAACCAATACAAACAAGATTAATAGACTATATGGAAACAAAACAGTCACCGTGTAAAACTAATTGAAGTGACACATTCAGTGAAAATAACGACAGAAGAAATGTGCTGTGGCAAACTTTAAAAGGGAAAGTGTTTTAATATAAAAAATAAAAATATATTAGGATCTAGGCACACAAAATCGTTAGGATATATTTTCACAAGAACCAAAATGAAATGTAGTGGTGTCAGAAGGCACATGACCAAACTATCAAAAATTCCAGAAGGTAGTGAAATAATTAAAGAACTTTATTAGAGTTAAGCATTTTCATCCAAAAAAATAGGACTTCATCAGAACTGTTTTTATAAGATGTCACAGGTTTAAATAATCCCTTTAGTAGTCATATGACTAAACCATTACACAGTTTTAAAGTGCACTTGCCCACTAACATAAAAAATAACCATAAATTAAATTATTTAAAATACAAATAAAACATTTCTTAAGTTAATTATAAAAGTAACATTCTAATAGATTTTGTTTTTGTTAACATTTCATCATTCCAAGGAACATGACAATTAAAACAGGTAGGTATTTGCAGAAAACACACGTCACAATAGAAGTTTCACTTTTGCTAAAGTTCACAATTTGGCAGCTCTCAATTTTGACACAGTATTAATAGATAAGGTGTCATCTAACTCAAAAAATTGACCTGCATTAAGATACAGTTGACTAATCAGTTCTCTGCACTCTAATTTCAGTTCCCATAAGTCTCCCACGGGTCGGGTGGGAGTGTGCTCAAGAACTATAAACAAAAACCTGAAGTAGTCGCACCGCAGAGTGTGTCTAAAAAGTACATTATTGTCATTCTTATTTCCTGTGTCGTAATTGTGTTCATAAGTACACTTGTGCATGGCTCTCTCCATTTTACTCACATAAAAATAGTGACTGTAATCACATAAACATGAATAGACCATTCCTTTTATGTCATGTATATTTTCCATTAAATATTTATTAATTATTTTATGTTACGCTTCAGTTTTTGTTCTCTATCGGTGAACTTACACTGTCTACAATGGCAACAATTCACTAACCCCTTTTATTGCTTGTACTACCATTTGCTTTTTGTGCATGCAATTCTAACTTTTCCTTTATATTTACATATCTTTTATATGTAAAAAAAATTCAGTTCTCTTTCATGATACTTTTTGTACTGTTAGTATCACTGTTAACAGGTTTTTTTTTTTTTTGTTAACAGAACTGTGAATCACTGGTAGTCCTTCTCCCAGAATTGATTTATACTTGCTCACCCTGCCTTGCAGAATTTCATCTCTTAGTATTGACAGAAGTTGGAAGGCATATCCTCTCTTTAAAAACATATCTATCAAAATTTCCAGCTCATTTTTTAATGTGGTATCATCTTAAATTATCCCAGCAAGCACCACCTTCTGGCCTTTAACCAAACCTTTATTTTGCCAAAAAGGGCAGTAAATTTAAAATTGTATATAAATTAGAGAAGTTGGGCTTCCTAGAAATGGTCAAAGCAAAAGTATCTGTGTTGATGTTCTTGGTGACAGTTATATCTAAGTAGTTTATTTTTACATAGAACATATTGTGAGTGAATTTAAAAAAATAGTGGTTCCATTTATGGTATTCCAGAAAGCCCCTTGGTGTCTCCTCACAGCCTTCCAAAAGATAAAAATGCCATCCAAAAATCTTAGATATACAGTAAAATATTTGGAAAAAGAAGAACTGAAAACAAATGTGCTAATGTAAGCAAATGAAAAGGGCAGTATGTGACTCACTGCACCTGAATGCCTCTTAATCATTGAAAGAGCATTTTGCAAATCTCATATGGGAGCAATGCAATCACACTCAAAAACACATTACAAAAACTAATGAATTTAATACTAATGGCCACAGACAGCAAATGCCTTATGTGACTAATGTCATGAACATACATTGTCAAGAAAATGATGCAAGTTTTTAAAAGAGATATTTACCTGCACTCTGTGCACAGAAAAATGACATGATTTTAGAAATAATTACTAGGGGGAAAAAGCATACTCTTAAATTTACTGCAAGCTTAATCCTACCTCAGAAAAAAGAGTTGTGAAATAGGTATAGTCATTCTCCAGTAATTCTCAAAACCAATGGCATTTACTGGCCTAAAGAAAACAAAACTGCCTACATTTGAACCACAGTAAACACTGCATAAATACTATACAGAGAAAGAGCAAGGAAAGAAAGTGCTGTCTTACTGGTTCATTTGGGTCCAGATTTATCATGGTTGCTGCTTTGTTTCTTTATCTTAGTACAACTAGATGATCAGAGACTCATGGTACAGCAGAGATGCCATGTGCCAATTCAGCAGAAGGACATACAGAATGGCTGTATGTAGCATGTGTGCCCGCCCACCAGGCATACAAACTCCTCCCATTTTATGCAATATGTGTAAGGAATTATTCTTGCATCATGTGACAGACGTGGTATCATTGCTTGCAAATGAAAAAAATTTAGTTCTACTAGACTACTACAGATTGCTGATCTGCAGAACATCAAGTATCTGAAATGCTGAAAAACAAATGCCGGAAGCACAAAAGGGTGAAAAAAATAACTGAGCATTTTTGCAGGGGGTCAAGAAGGGCGAAATCTCTCAAAAATAATTTAATAATTTCTAAAGTACACTTTGAAATTACACCCGCCATGACTTCCTATGGAAAACAATTATCAATGCTATGTTTTTTTTTTTTTAATCTTTTTGTTTAAGCTAATCATACAAAATGCAGGCTACTTATTGTGGAGCAGGTCCCCTTATAGGACCTCAAAACCTGATGGATTAGCTGGCTCTGTCCGGTACCAACAAATGAAAACAAAATTTATTTTATTTTATTTATTTTACATTTGTTGACCGGGCTAGTCCAACTGGATATATGTCCATTTTCAGTGGAGGCCCAGGGAGAAAAGCTCCACACTTCAGAATAGAATCACGATAACATAAGTACATTACTAAGATTTAGCAAATTATACTAGTATATTACATTTTAGCTTAAGAGTAAGGAAAAAAAAGACTTCCAAGATACATAACACATATGGATATACATACAACAAAATATAAGGTAAGTGAAATCGAGCACTATTTGAACTTTAAAAAGGTTATACAAACATTAATGTTAGTAAAAAAGAATAACTAGTTTGTGTGAGTGAGAAGATTAGTGTTTGGAGAAGGTGGAGGTAGTTAGTCTGGGTTTGCACAGGGGCATAGCCAGTCCGATTTAAGGTATGGTTTGAGTTTGAATTTAAATAGGGTAGTTGAAGGTAAGGAGGTTAGATCAGTAGGGAGGGAGTTCCAGGTTTTACCCACTGTGTTAGAGAATAGAGAGTCTCCAGCCAGATTGTTGGCTTTACTTATCTTTATCATTAATTTATTTGATGAGCGCAGGGTCTTCAGGTTATTGTAGGGGATGATTAGGTTAGTTAGTATTGGAATAGTTGTAGGATGATACAGTATCTTATGGGCAATAGTTAGCTGGTTTGATAGAATAAGATTTGGCAATTCTAACCATCCTAGTTGATTAAGATTGTTACAATGATGAGTTCTATAGATAGACCCAGTTGCAAATCTGGCAATATTATTGTAGGAACTAGCCAACTTGTTCAGATTGCTTTTGCATAGTTTGGTATAGATAGGGGATGCATATAGTAGGGTTGAGATTAGGTGGGTCCGGGCAATGGTGGTCCTGGCTAGTGGGGTAAGAAAGGGTTTGATCTTATAGAGGGAACCTAGTTTCTTGTTTACTGTTTTTATAGTTTTGTTAATATGGGGCTCGAAGGTGAGGTTATTATCGATTAGTACTCCAAGTAGTTTTGTAGTAGAGTCGGGAGATATGATTGTGAAATTCAGTAAGGGGGCTCTGCGGGTGGGAGTAAATAGTAGCATTTTTGTTTTTTTTTTGGGTTCAGTATGAGACCTCGGTGAAGAAGCCAATTCTCTACTGTGCTAAACATGTCTTGGGTTAGGGACTGAAGTTGTGATAGTGAAGAGGCTGAGCATATTAGTGCGGAATCATCCGCATATTGGATACAAGTAGCTTGAGGTAATACAGAGTGCAGGTCATTAGTAAAAATAGAAAAGAGGAGAGGACCCAATATGGAGCCTTGAGGGACACCAAGGGCAATTGGGAGGTGGGAAGACAAGTTATTCTCCCATAGTACAGCCTGTTGCTTGTTATTTAGATAGAATTGGAACCATTGTATAGCAAGTGGATCCAGTGAGAAGTTTCTAAGTATGTTTATGAGTAGCTGGTGATTGACCATGTTGAAGGCTTTTGACAAATCAATGAAGAGGGCTGAGGATAGAGTATCATTATTATGATTTTTATTAATGCAGTCAGTGAAGGAAAGAAGAGCAGAAGAAGTGCTATGAAATGGTCTGAATCCATGTCGGCAGGTAGCTAGTAGGTTGTTTTCTAGGAGGTGATTTAATAGTTGCTTATGAATGCACTTCTCCATAATTTTTGCCAGTGGGGATAATATGGCTATAGGCCTATAGTTAGAAAAATCTTTGGAATTACCACGTTTATGCAGGGGGAGGGGGGTGATATGTGAGATTTTTCAGATTGATGGAATAGTTCTTTCAGAAATAGTTCTGTTAAAGAGGATGGATATGGGGTAGGCTATAGCTTTGGCTACTTTTTGCAGATATTCTGCAGGTAGTAGCTCTGCAGAAAGGGTAGTGGGTTTAAGTTTCTTAATAAGGGTGCAGACAAAGGATGTAGGAACAGGTTGGAATTGAAATATTGGGAGGCTGTTAGGGATAATATTGGAAGGAGATGCAGTGGCAAGGGGATAGCTGATTGGCCAAAGATTGAATGGTGTCTGTGAAGAAAGTGTTAAAAGAATTGGCAATTTGGTTAGGGCTGTGGAGATTTGAGTCTGAGGGGGTGGGTGTGAGTGAGCGACCTGGGTGCAAAAGTTTGTTTATACCTGACCAGAATTTTTGAGGTTTATTTTGGTGAGTTTGTTGGAGGTGGCAGTAAAAGTTTCTTTTATCTAACAATATGGCTTTTTAGTTTAGTTTCTTAATTGTCTAAATTTTAGTTGATCCGCCAGGTTTTTGTTTGTCCGCCAGCTAGCCCAGAGTTTGTTTCTATGGACGATTTTTTGTTTGGTAGTTTTGGAGAGCCAAGGGGCTGGTTTAGACCTACCTCTTACTATATGAGTTGGGGCGTGGTAGTCTAGAATGGTTAAAAGTTTAGAGTTAAAGTATTTAACGGCCTTTTCTAATGGTAGGTGTTTCAGGGGTGACTAGTCTCAAGCTACGAGTTCTTTTTGAAAGCTGTCAGGGTTAAAATTTTTATTACATCTTATTTTCTTATATATGGTTGGGTTTGGGGTGTCAGTCTTATACCTGATTAAGAAGGTGAGTGAGTGATCACTTATATCTTCTGGGAGGATCCCGACTTTGTAAGATTGCTTTTAACTGTTTGTGAAAATCCAATTTAGGGTGCTGTCATTATTATTATGTTTATTGGTTCTAGTGGAGGCTGTAATGGTTTGTGTAAAACCGTGTAGGGTGATGTGGGTAGAAGGCTGTTCTGATGTGCAAGACATCCAGTTTATAATAAAGTCACCAAGAATTATGGTTTCTTGTGGGAAGGTGGTGGACAGCCAGCTTAGGATAGCCACTAAGGTGTTGATATTGTTGCCTGGGGGAAGGTAAATGCAGATTATATAAATGGATTTACATTTGTTAAGTTGAACTTTGGAGATAAGAATTTCTGCATTGCTAGATAGGGGAGGTTTCGAGTCAACGGAGGTGACTTGTAATTCAGATTTATATAAGATTGCTACTCCTCCACCTTTCTTAGAGTTATGGTCAAGTCTCAGGATACTGTAACCGGGGGTAATAACTGTAGTATCTTGTATGGTTGGCTTGAGCCATGTTTCAGAGAGGCAGAGGATGTCAAATGAACTTACATCCATGAGGGCATGTAGGTGAGCACCTTTATTGTTTATGCTTCAGATATTGAGATGGGCTATCAGGAGAGAGTTGGAGGGTCTGTTGAGCAGACGTGCATTAGTAGAATTTGGGTGCTAGGCTTGATGGTAGTGGTAGAATTTGGGCCAGGGTTTGGGTGTATGTTCACCTTCAATTAGGGAGTGGACTGGTATCGCCAGAGTGAGTATTAAACCTTTACATATTAGGTTCTGGGGTTTTCTAGCTCTAGGGCTGTAGTATGTGATGTGAGTGAGCCTGTGAAATTTGGATGATAAATACTTTGGTGGATAGGATGTGTAATTGTGGCTATGAGGGATGATGAATGTTGGTGTGGAGGTTTGTTTCATGGGGTTATGAAAATTTAGGTAGTTGTGGTGTTCATAGAAAGTAAGTAGATAGGGTATAGCTAAAATAAATAGGAGTGATAGTAGGAGTAAGGATTTAAAGTGTATATAGGTAGTGTTAGGTGACATTGTAGAAGTATTGTGTGTAGGTAAGTATAGAGGGATGGGTGCTAATAGATAGTGAATAGTAGGAGGTAGGTTGTAGCACTTTAAGGGGTTGGTCTATGTGATTGCTTGTATTGATAGGAGGTGTGGTTAGTGTGTATAAATGTAGACGCACTGGGGGCGGGTGGAATTTGGGGGCAGGGTAGGGGAGTGGAGTGAGCCCGCAGGGCAAACGGAGTGGGTAGAGCCACAGAAGGAGTGAGCCCTAGGAGAACAATCAGTGGAGAGCTGTTTGTTAAGGTAAGTGAAAGGTGGGAAATGTTAGCCTTAATAGTAGGGATAGAGGGAGTATAGCTAAATGATACAGAGTAAGAAGATATTGGGAAAGTGTAGGACTATAACTCTATGAGCTAGATATACTATGTTCCTGAGAGAAGAGTTTCAAGACAGAATGATAGTTTTAGGACAAAGGCGCCACCTAGTGGCCAATGTCGATTTAGCTACAATAGTTCCCTTTAGGAGGTAGTAGGTATTGGAATTGGAATTTGAGGAGGAGGGAAGAATATTATGTATTTACAAGGGTATAGGAGAGAAAGTGGGCTAGGAAGGAGGCAAGGATGGTAGTGGCTGCTGGACGCCCTAGCAGGGGAGTATACTTTAAGAGCTACAGTAAATTATACAATGTTACTTCTGTTGTCAGAATTTGTATAACACATACTTTCTTCAATTGTATTGTCATTGAGGGGCTGTTTCACAGTACGAGAAAAGAGGAAAATCCTTGGTTCGGGGTGAAGACGGCAGTTATTGGTAAAAAGTTGCTGGCCAACAGGACAGAACAAAAGGAAAAGGCTCTTTGTTCACAGTAATCCACTATTGTATTCTTGCAGGCTTTTTCCAGATAGTTAACCACAGTAGACTGTACACATTCTCAAACTCAGTTAAGGTTAACATGAAGCAATCCTTCTTTGAACCTTAAAACAAACAACTCATAAGAAATCATCACCAGTATGGTACATCAGATGCTTATTTTTCTTAGTTCTGCCAGCTTTTGTGGCTTTGCTGGCATCTGTGTGTACAAGTTTGTGGTAAAGTAGGGAGTGAAAATGTGCCCTTTCCCAACTGTTGTGCAATCAGATGGTACTGGAGGTACTGGGGTGTACCATGTGGGATTGTAGGGAGGCTTGGCCCCCTACAAAACATAAATTTTAAGGTTTATTTATTTATTTTTGGTGTACCTGCCAGTATTTTCCACGTCACTGCTTGTCTCTGTGGATTTGTTTTTGCTGCTGTGATCTCTGTAATATCTGGCTCAGCCTGATCCGTTCACCCTCGCTTCACAAGGGCTCACTCTACTCCTGCTCCCAAATTCCACCCACCCCCACTACTCCTACACTTATACCTACATAAGCTTCACCCTATCTTCCTTGTCCCAATCACAACCTCCCTCCAATCTTCCTTTTAACCAGTCACTATCACAACAATCACCCCTATCTCCCAATCCCCACACTATAAACACCTATCTACTCCACCCCATATTCTTTATACAGTAAATATCTCACTACATACTAGCTCCCAAACAAGTACCACTGCCTCACAATAATATTCTTAGCCTCACTGGCCTCCATATCAATAATACTTGTTCACTGAACATCACTTCCACAACTTACCCGAAAAAGAGTTATCCCTACTGATACGTATTCTTTCAACTACCAAATACACCATCACAACTTGCAGAATATCTCCCCTCAACTGTTTCTATACAACTTACCCTATTACTTAGTCCCTAAACTCCTGGATTCTGCACATAGCACACCCTATCTCATACGTCTTACATCCACCCCATAAAAAACTGAACAATATATACTCCTATATAATCTCTGTACTGTCACAATGTGGTGACATCCATCCTAACCTGGCCCTACCACTAATCATCCCTACAGAACACCCCATAATAAATTAAACTTTATGACCCTCAACATCAAAAGCCTGGGCAACAAAATATCCCCTCTTCATGCCTGGATAGATCAGTACAAGCCTGACTTATTAGCCCTTACTTAAACCTGACTAAAGCCTAACATACCTGACTCTGAATTCCTATCTCCCAACTATAGCATACTCAGGTCTGAACACCATTACTCTATCCTGACAACTTTAATATCACACCATACATAAACGATACCCCTGCTTTTTCCTCAGCAGAATTACTGAGATCCTTCCTAAACCTTAATAATTCAAAGAGAATATGCAGAATTGTTCTCTACATCCCCCAGGTAATAACACTCCTATTCTAGAAGACATACTCCCCTGGACCACCCAAACATTTCAGCATGAAACTATAATTTTAGGAGACATCAACATAGACTGGCAAGCTGTCACATCCCAACTATCCACTAACAACAAAAAACTATATGTTTTTTCTCAAATAATCTCCTCCCCTACTAGGTACAACAAACACACATTCAGAAATCTAGCTTAGACTGGATCCTGGTATCTCACCCTTCTAACTTCACTAATGCTGGTACATATCCAAACTCCCTTAGTGACCGCCTACCAGCTTTCTCCATTAGAGTAAACACATACCGTCCAAAAACTCACGCTAAAATCAGTTTGCAATCCTACTAACTTCTCTAAAGACAGGTTTAATGACTTACTTCGCAAAATAAACTGGTCACCACTAAAGGTGCTGCCACTAGATGAGGCAGTACACTACTTTAACAATTGCTTCCTACAACTGCTAGATACCTAGGCCCCAGTTCGCAACAAAAGAATCAAAAACAATCCCATTCCCTGACTAACTAAAGAATGTAAAAACCTAATGAAAAAAGGGATGCAGCCTGGGCTCTATGGAAACAAAGCAACAAAGAACAAGATCTAATTACCTTCAAGCAGCTACGTAACCAAGCAAAAAACAAGTTACCAAAGGTAAATAGCTATACTGTTGTCACCTACAGCAGAAACATAAAACCAATCCAAAAAAATTCTGGTCCACTATCTCACCTCTACTCCACCCCAGAACAAAAAATAGAATCCAAGATTTCTCTCAATGGTCCTCCCTTCCAAATTGCTGAAGATTTTAAATATCCACTTTATAAAACCTATAACTGATCTTATTACTAAAACCACCAGTACCTGCCTATCATCCTTTTTATCTACCCCGAATACTCCACATTCACTGGGCCCAGACCCTCATTACCCTCATTGCACAGAGTTCCCTTTGGAGAGCCATCCCACTAATTCTCTTCAGCCAATACCTACTGCACAGATTCAAACCCTGCTCTACCTACACTGACATCCTCCCTCCTACATACCTAAAATTATCAGCTGACTCCATAGCATACCCAGTCAGAATCCTGATCAATCAATCCATATCTGAGTCCATAGCATACCCAGTCAACATCCTAATCAATCAATCCATATCTGAATCTAAAGTTCCTAACATCTGGAAAAAGTCTCATATCCTCCCCATTCACAAAGGCAGTAACTCCACTGAACTTAGAAAATGTCAACCCATAGCTATACTTTCTCCTGTGTCTAAAATACTGGAAAAATGTATTTATCTTCAACTCATAAAATGTTTACAGCAAAACGACCTCCTTACAAACACACAACATGGTTTCCGTCCCAGCCACAGCACAACTACAGCCCTCCTAGCCTTCACACATTATGTAACCAGAGCTAGAGACACAGTTTGCTGTGTATCTGCTCTATTTCTTGACCTCTGAAAGGCATTTGATACTGTGTCACACTCTCTACTATTTAACAAGCTCTTTAACCTAGGTGTTACCCCACCCAAACTAAATTGTTTCCACAGTTACTTATATAATCGAAAACAAGCTGCAAAATGGTCAAATGTTACCTCCCCCTTTCATGCAAATCCCACTGGAGTCCCTCAAGGATCCATCTTAGGACCCCTACTTTTAAATATTTTTTACTAATGACATATATACTGTATCTGCTAGTGGAACACTTATACAATATGCTGATGATTCCATAATAATCTGTACCTCTTGCACACTATCCCAGGTTTTCTCCGATACTCAACAAACTTTTTCTTCCGTTGAATCTTGGCTCACTAACTGCCAGCTATTCCTTAACCCAAAAAAATTAAGCTGTTTCTTTTTCAGCCAAAGAACTGTACTACTAATCTAAACTACTTCAAAATTCTCTCTGCTAATAACACCACCATTGAAATCATCCAGCATACCAAGCTGCAAGGTGTAGTCATAGATGATCACCTGCAGTTCGATCACCACATTCAACAAAACATAAGGAAAACCCACCAGAAATTTTGTGCACTATACAGCAACAAACACACCCTAACCTTTTCCTCCAAAACCACACTCACCAAAACATTCCTTCTGCCCTCCCTGCTTTATAGTGCACCAATATTTACCAATTTATAGAGCTCCTCCATTTCCAAATTGGAACAGTGCCATAATAAATTGGCAAAGTTTGCCACCAGCTCTAAAACTAGAACCCACCACTGCTTGTCACTAAAAAACTAAACTAGCTACAATTCCCTAACTACATACTATATACCCATCTACTAACACTCCACAACATTGTCTACAAACCTCAAGCCTGCCCAGCACTAAATAATATCATTAAACCTTACAACCCAAACAGAACACTTAGGTCTGCAGATAAAAAACTTCTGTCTATATCCAAACCCTCTAAGACAGCTGGACAAAGCCTGTATTCCCACTATGTTGCAAAAGAATAGAACTCACTTTCACTTAGTGTGAGAACTACTACTAACCTACTTGCTTTTAAAACTGTACTGAAACAACACATGATCAACTCCTGCTGTGCCCTTGCTCTGATCCAGGCTAATCTCTTCTGCAGATCGGACCAGACTGAATCTCTCGTTCGTTCTCTCTCCATCTCTACTTTCATCACTCTTTATCATTGACTTGTATAACTTGTAATATAAATGACTAGTTACCATCTGTCTCCTAGCAATGTGCCTGCTTACTTGGCACTCGTAATATATATGTTATCTGTATAAAGTTTGTACATACCTGCATGTAACTGGAGCTTTTCTTCCCGAGCCTCTGCTGAAAATGGGTTCTTTCTGATCTAGTTGGACCATCCCAGTAAACAAATGTCAAATAAATAAATAAATAAATTATCCTTACTCAGAAGTTATGTGACTCTCAGTTCTAATATCCTGTGGTCAGATTAACAACATCAGAGCAGAGGTGTTGCGATATTGTACCACGGCATCCCCTGTTTAGTACCAGAAGAACAGAGTACATACTTTCCTTAAAGAGAAACTACTGATCTGAGAAACTATACTGGCCCAAATTAAATGTAACAAAGGGCTCCCTATTGAAATGTCAATACTCAAAAGGCCAGTGCTGACAAGCTGAAAAGTAAGACCAAAAGCACAGGAGAAGAGTGAATCTCAAAAATCGCTCTTCGCCTTTAAACTTTTTTTTGCAGGGGTCACCCCCCCCCCAAACATATATATCAACTACAAGATTGCCATACCTCACAGAAAAGGGAATATTCTGAGAAAGGGCATCTCAGACTTAGTATATGTAAGTCCTGCCTTTTGATCATTCAGTCTATATGTTTTGAAAGTCACCGTAGCGGGTCCTGATGTTTCAAATGGTTACCATAATAAAGACCTTGTAATTAGCCTATGTATTACCCCAAGAAAACATGGTCAAGTTGCACATGAGGACTGAGACTGAAATTGTTCCAACCAACAGAAAGCCATTTTTTTCCATTGTAGTAACATTTTCTGATTTTTAGAAAGCCAATATGCGGTCATAATTCTCAACTGTCCAGATTTTCACAGAATGTTCAGATTATTTCCTCATATTTTGGGTCTGTTCCTCATAAAATCTGTTGTTTTCTGGATATTTGTTGCAAATCGGTAAGGAATTAATTCACTAAATAATGACAGGCATTTGAGTTTCATACTTCATGTCCTTCAGAAAATGTATGGTCACACTAGACTTTTTATTCTAGCAACTTTCTAAGTTTCTAAGAGCAATATTTAAAATTTGTCACTATTTTTTTGGCTTTGACCCCCATAATTTTTGTCCTTGTCCAGATTTTTGTAATAAGAGGTTGAAGAGCTATGAATGCAGTGCTTAACTCAAAGAGTTGTAGTACTGTGGTGGGCTATTTCTCATGTTCCTATTAAATTGTCGACAGCTTAGGTGGTCGAATGCTTAATCATCAACACCTAAGCGTCGAAAGCTTACAATAGCAAATGGCCACATCATCGAATTCTTTCCTCAGGAAAGAATTTGTGTGACTGTTATTGGGGATTTGCCCTTTTCCCAATGTAGAGCGATCTCGGAGTTGGTATATTTAGTTAGGGGAGTGTGGGGGAGTGAAGCCACTATGTTTGGGTGTGTTTGATTATTTTCTTTATGGACAGCCACCCAAATTCTTTCCTGAGGAAAGAATTCGATGATGTGGCTGCTCGCTATTGTTAGCTTTCGATGCTTGTGTCAATGTTTTAGGATTCGACAACCTAAGCTGTCTATGTCATGATATAGACACTATTTCTCTGCCTACTGCAAATGTAAATGAGAAATGAGGAATTCTAGATGACAGGCACATGAAAATGAGCCATGTGTTACTGGTTAAAAAGGAAAAGACCTACACACACACACACACACACACACACACATATATATATATATATATATATATATATATATATATATATATATATATATATATATATAAAACCAGCTAAATGATTGAATAAGGTCTTAACACAGGATAAAAAAGTTGTTTTGATACACAGCTTTAATGTACAGAACAGACTAGAGGCTAATGCAAGCCTTCATCCAAATAAGAGGACAGGGAATGAGAAAATAAAAACAAAGTTTCATCTAAGTGCATCACTTAACTTTAGGGTCCTAGAATGAGCTAGAACCCCCAATGAGTAAAGACTCAGAATCGCATGAATAACAGTAGAATCTTCCTGAACCAGAAGGAGACCAATGCAAAGCTGAATTACAAAGACCAAATGCCCCACACCACTTCTGTGGATGCATTTTTAAACAAAAATAAATTGAGCTGCTGAGTATCTCTACACCAGGAAAGTAAGTAACTATACTGTACTGCATAAAAGCAAACTATCTAAAGGTAGGGGAATGTTCTGAAATTATTTATTTTTCTTAATGATTGGGAACTTTATTGTGAGTGGGGGTTGTCATTATTTTGACATTATCAACCTGTCATTTCTGTATGGTGAGCATTCTGATTTTATTTATTTTTTTTTATTTTTGGCTGTGTCCTGTTGCATTTTTTTGATGAGCTTGATTATTTTAGTGGAGAGCCAAGTTGTTTCTGACTTATCACTGGTTTCTATGAGCTTCGGCATTTTTTGACACTGAAAAGTACACTCTTTATCTCAGGTTTATTCATGGAGGCTGGTTGTTTTATCTGTGTTGGAAAGAGTGGCTTGGACTTTAGTCATGCTATATGTTCCCATTGTTTTTGCAGTTAACAACTTGTGGAGCTGTGGTAGGCAGCTTTGTGCTTTAGGTTCATCACTGGACTCCCGATTTCCTGAGGTTTGACAAGCTGTTTGTTTTTCCCTGCATCGTTTGCCTAAATTTACACTTTTCAGCATGGATTCCATATCTTCATCTTTGTGGCATATGTCCATTCTTTTTTCTTCAATGCTTCTCCTGAATAGTTACCTGGATTATTGGATCATACTATGGACTATCTTCATAAAACGATCATGGCAATGGCATGTATTAAGTCAGATGTGGGGTATGGTGTTTTTGTAATTTAGCTTTGCATTGATCTCCTTGTGTATCAAGATGATTCTAGCATTATTCATCTCTTGTGATTCTGAGCCTTTACTGTTTGAGGGTTCTAGCTCATTCTAGGACCTTAATGTTAAGTCATGCACCTAGGCCAAGTGTGGCTTGTCTGGATTAGAACCACTTCTGTGGATGCATTTTTAAACAAAAATACATTGATTTGTTGAGTATCTATGCACCAGGAAAGTAAGTAACTATATTGTCCTGGTTTTATTCTAATAGTTTATCCAAATACAAGGCTTTAGTATCTGATTTCAACTCTGGCTTGTTACAGTTATGTTGAATTTTCTGTAAGTTCATTATTTTGTATTTTAGCTAGAACAGTTTGTCTGTTTTAACTGTTTGTTAAACCAGCTAAGTAGACCTCAGCAGTTGTTCACAACCTCAATGAGAGTGCGGTGCGGGTGTGTATTATAAGCTTGTTGTGTCTGGTTTAATTTGGTTTGTTATAGATCTGTTTTGCTGATTGGATTATTTTCCCCTGCCATTTGTACCTTACGTCTACGTAACACTGGGTCTTGGATTTGTTGTTGGCCATCGTCACTTGCTTGGATTAGGACCACTTGTCTAGATGCATTTTTAAACAAAAATAAATACATCTGAGTATCTGTACATCAGGAAAATAAGCAAATATATTGCATGTTTTATTCTAATATTCTGTCAGCGTACAAGGTTTTAGTGTCTGATTTCATTTCTGGCTTCTTATTAGTGTTGCTACCTATCTGTGTTTTTGTTTTCTGGACTATGTGGAAATCAAACCAATTGTCCGGTAGTTCAGAAAACCGTGTGCAAAGTCCAGTATTCTGTTGACTATTGAAGTTTATTATATCAGCATATTTATTTATTTATTTTGTTACAAAAAAGCATAGTAAATTGGCAGAAAAAAGCATTGAAAATGGAAAAGATGCTGTTCTTCCTCCTCCTGAGATGACCATGACATCATGAAATGGGAGGAAGGTGGACAGGGAGAGGGGAGGAGATGGGTGTGGTTATGAGAGGTGTCGGGGGTGTGGCCTTTATCCAGTTTTGGCCACAAAAAACATAGCAAGCCCACTTGTTCTAGTTCTGTTTAATTTTTTTCCCAACCAGATGTGATTTTAAAAGCCAGTGTCTCAGTTTTCTACCGTTTATGGTAATTTGACTACCATAGTTTACCACTTCCTCTCTGATTGCTACTGTCAGTTATGTAAGCTATTAAAGTACTTCTTTTCTTCCCATTGTATTTCATAGTTTCATAAAGCTGAGTGCCCATGCAGCCAATCAGTATTGGTCGAGTTAACTTTCCTTTCTATTAACTGTCTCTAGAAACTCCTCCTAGTCTGATCCCATCTGCTTATACTGCAAGGATCTCAAACTGGAAATTTCCCCTCTTAGACTATAAAGTTCTAGTTACCCTTCTCTTCCCGCCTGCTTAGTGCAGTGTACAGTGCAGCAACTATAAAATTTAACCTTTTTCAATATTTCTTTTAAAATTTTCTAACCCTAGTGTTCTACTATATATACCCTTTCTACAAATTCACTTCAGTAGCACTCATTTACTACCCTTTTTCCTAGTATATGTGTATTTTTTATGATCCGAATCAGAACTGCTTTGCTTTAAACTCTAGTCAAATAGAGGAAGAATTCAGCACCATTTCTAGTCCTTTGATTGCTTGTAGAACCTTTAACGGTGTTGCTATGATACTGGTAGTAGGCTCATTTGAGTTTTTTGGTATTTCTCTGCTATCATAAGCTGCGCACATTTGCAAGGTGTTGTTTGTCACTTAGCCATTTTAACCTTTCACTGTGTAGATACAGGCACTTAGAACTTAGAACCATAACTTTTTTCTAGATAACCTTCTCCAGAAATTCCGAATCTACTTATTGGTCAGCAGTTGCATGAAGTAGCGCTTTCCTCTTTGTGTGTAGACGTGTATTGTTTGTCTCAGACATATATAATGTTTTTGGAGCCAAAGCTCTCACATAAAGTCAGACAAATAATGAGGCTTGCAGCACTACACATCACCACTCTAAACCAGTCTCAAACATCTCAGACCAAACACATAGATTTATATATGCTGAGACTCTTAGAAGTAACCTACTTAAACCCCAGAGACCTCTTAAATGTAACTCAAGAAACAAATACCTTCAGCAGCCTCACAAACAAGCATCACAGGTAGCAGCCACCACGAAACATATGTGTGTCACAAACAGTCAGAGGCAAAAGCCCAAAAGGCAAACCACCAAATATTCCAATATCCTTATCAAAGGCAGCTCCATAGTGAGACACACTGATGCACCTCTTGTCAGGCTATACAAAGAGAGGGTCATGATCAGCTACCTATCAGGCCCTGGAATTTACCACATCACAGAAGCATTCAAGTTATCACAACTAGATATATGAGACAGACATTGTATATGTTGGTGCAAATGGCTTGAGACATACCTCCCTGGACTATATGAAAAGAGACATGATGAAGCTCTTGGAATGTGTGTCTGAGGTAGTTATGAACCTAGCTATGAGCAGTGTTCTGTCATCACCAACAATGATGCAACAATATCATCAAAAGATAATTTACTTTAACAATTGCCTTAGATTCTAGTATCATTCTAAGGGAGTACAATATATATCAGCTTGAGAAGAGATGGTAGACAGTCCAAATTGCTTTGCCAGGTATGGCCTGCACCTCTCTACCCATTACGTCTATATATTGGTTAAAATCTTTCCACCCCATTCTGCCTTCTTTAGGCAAAGTCAGTCTTTTAACACTCCATATAATTAAACAGAATCAGAACAACATTAAGGTATCGCTGCTCACTGCTAGGAATATCTTGGCTAGATGATAGTAGAGGTTTTAGAGGTTTTGGGTTATTCTCAGTTTTCTGCTCTGGTTGAGGCTCATAAAGCTACTAGGTGAAGTTCTATGTTACTTTTATTCTGGGGTTTCACACTGTTTCTTCTCTCTGAAGGAGGGGTTATTGGAGTAGTTACTCCTGTTTTTGTCGGTCTGATAAGAAAGCAGGTCAGTGGTTCCCTTGAAGCAAGACAATGCTAGAGAATACAAATATGAAGTCAAATAACTGTGTAATACTCTTATGTCTTTTATGTTGATGGGATGCTGAGCCAAATTATAGGTGGTGCAGTGGTTAGTACTATCACTAAACAGCAAGAGGTTCTGTGGTTCGATTCTCAGCTGGGGTGCTTTCTGTGCGGAGCCTGCATGTCCACCCTATATTCGTATGGGTTTCCTCTGGGTGCTCCGGTTTCTTCCCACATTCCAAAGACATGCATCTGGAGCCTTTCTCCCTGGGCCTCCATTGAAAATAGGCTCTTTCCCAATCAGACTTTCCTGGTAAACAAATGTTAAATAAATAGATTTTAAGTAAAGCCAGCTGTGGTGGCATAAAAAATAAAGCCCTGGCTACAGCTGAGGTGAGCTGAGTTCAGTTTGCTGTTCAACCACCTGATGGAGTTGACTGGGTGGGATGGAAAATAGTGGCTGCTGCCAACTCACCCATCCTGGACAGGAGGGGGGGAATCTTCCTTTCCCACCAGTGATACCTAGGGGGAATATTAGGTTTTACAGCTATAGAACACAAGCCTGTGAGCACATGCTAGCACTATGCATATGCACATAGCCAAGTGAGCATGTGCAGGTAAGCTTCCTGTGGTAAACAGCAAGCAACAGAACATGAAGAGTTGCTGCAAAGGAGGTGGTGTTCCAATAGGGGTGGGCTAGGCTGTTCCGCATGACCAGCAAGCTGGCCTTCTCCCTACCAACTGACTCAATGAATGGGCCTGTTGAGCTACCTAGGCAATAACAAATCAGCTGTGGGGCTCTTGAGTAGCCTATGAATGCCAATATCTCATCCAATGGAATGAAGGGGCTGATTATGTGCAAGCAGTGGAGAAATTGGACTGGTCCTGCAGAGGGTAAAAAAAAAAAACTCCAAAACAATAAAGACTGCACATTGTCTGCCTACAAGTACCCGACATTACGCCCTTCTCCAGGAGCATTACATATTCATGACATATGGATTTAATTCAATTGCTTCATCATCATTTCAGTGGTAGAAGAGATATGGTACTAACATATTTATGTCTATGAATGTGGATTTCCAGGTCTTGGGATAAAGGCATGTTCCCTAATTTTCAGATGCTGTGGCAAAAACTGACTATGTGGTTAGCCAGCATGATTTGCAGGTTCTTCCTGGAATTACATAAAGTCTTTGCTCATTTACATATTACATCAAGATGGGGAGTGAGTAATGGCAGCATGAAACTGGAGCCTGGTCTGGGCCTCAAGCAATATTAGTCACCCTTCTGGTTTGAGGCATTTGACACCAATGGAGAGGTTTGTTTTTAGACTTTTGAGTTGATGTCCAGCTTAAACATTTATTTTGCAGGGTCTGCAGATGTCCTGTTTGATGATATAGAGACTCAAATGCCCAAAAAAACAGAGCATTAACACCTTGCTGATTGCTTTCACAAACTATATCTTCTTTTGATTTAGAGGTTTGGTGGTACTGAGGAGCCTGTCCCAAAGCTTTTGTCCTTTAATGTTTATTAATATTTATTTATTTATTTATTTGGGTGGCCACTGTGGTGCAGCGGTTAGCGTTGCTGCCTCACAGCAAGAGGTTCTCTGGTTCAATCTTCAGCGGGGGTGCCTTCTGTGTGGAGTCTGCATGTCCTCCCTGTGGTCGCGTGGGTTTCCTCCGGGTGCTCCGGTTTCCTCCCACATCCCAAAGACATGCTGTAGTTGGATTGGACACTCTAAATTGGCCCTAGGTGTGAGTGTGTGCATGTGTGTGCCTTCTGTGGAAGGTTGGGTGCCGGGCTGGCAACTCAACACTGTAAAACTCCACTGCCAATCATGAGCGCTGTGGCGACCCCTAACCGTGAAAAGCTAAAAGAAGAAGAAGAGTATTTATTTATTTATTTGTATTTGACATTTGTTAACCAGGTTAGTCCAACTGAGCCAGAGGCTCATTTTCAGTGGATACCCGAGACATACCTCTCAACTGTACTGACATTCCCAGAATTTATTTTTGGTCCATTTTTCTTAAAATTGTGGTTTTCTGGCAAATTACTGGCAAAGCATTAAAGACTGAAGTTAGAAAATAATGACAGACATTTGCGTTTCAGACTTCAAACCCTTCAGAAAATTTATGTTAATGCACAACTTGTTATTCTAGCAACTTTCTAAGTTTGTAAGAGAAATATATTTAAAAATTGTCCATACTTTGGACCTTTGTCTGACTTTTATTTATGGCTTTGTCCAGATGTCTTGCTCTAGGTGTTTTAGAGGTAGGGTCTATATCATGACGTCGTATGTTGAAAACAGAGAACACTCTTACATCGAACCCTGATAACCGAAAACACAAAATGTCGAACAACCAGAACAGTTATTTTTTTTCCCAGGGAAAAAAAATCACTGGGCCATTGCTGGGACTTTTGCCATTTCCTCCATTGTGGTGTTGCTTTATTTTAGTGGGGGGTGGGGGATGGGGGTGTGTCTGTGTATTTTTATTTTTTATTTTTTTTTGGAGCAGCAATGTTTTTCCCCCTGGGAAAAAAAATTGCTGTTCCGTATGTTCAACATTTTGTCATTTCGGGTATTAGGAGTCAAAGTAAGAGCATTTGCTCTTTTCAACATTCGAATATGTAATATAGACCCAGGAGGTATGCTCGAGGAGAAAATCTCCATAGTAATAAAACTCTAAAAATTTAAGATTATAAAACAAACAATAAAATATAGTAATATGGATAAGTATATAGTACAGCTATTGAAGGAGATGGTCCTGCAGTCTTTTAATGAAAATCCATAAGGACTGGAGGACTTATAGCTCTGTATGATACTATAAAGGAATTTCTTAGAAATATCTTAAAAAGTATTTGGTACTGAAGTGGGGAAGACATACAGGGAGGCTTTAAAAGTGTGAAGCTTAGTTGTATCAAATTCCATATTCATAAAGGATGCACACACCTCCAGACTGGTAGCCCAACATAATGCATCAGAAATACTTCAGGTGCAGCTAACATTGGGTAAGACAGTGATTCAGTTCGTAGCCTGCTATAGGTCCCCAACCATGTCTCAAAACTCACACTCCACGTTCCTAAGCACCCTAGAGAATGAGCTGGTCCAGGGCATTTGAATTAATGAGTTCCAGGAAACATTAGGCAAGTGTATTGGTACATGAGTAGTTTTCCCAATTAATGGAGGGGTAGTTGAAGTCGCCTAGTATGAGAGTGTTAGATTGGACCCTAATATTCTCCAGGGTGCTTAGAAACCTGGAGTATGTGTCTTGGGACATGGTTGGAGACCTATAGCAGGCTAGAACCTGAATAAATGTCTTACCCAATGTTAGTTTCTCCTGAAGTATTTCTGATGCATTATGCTGGGCTATCACAAATATATGTCCATGCAGTTAATCCCCCTTACATATAAAAGTAAACACAAGGGGTAACATGTCTGTCCAAGCCGTCCCTTAAGTGACATTAGTGTATTCCATGCAAATCCTTTTAGTTTTTTCCTACCCACTGGGAGGGCAAATTACTACTTCTCCTGCACTTTGCCCCTTATGTTACCTATTTCATCATATAACAAGCATAAGATCCTTGGCCAAGTCATTTTATCCCTTCAACACCCTTAAACTGGGGGCATCTTCTGACTGATCTCATGCTAATGGCACTTGTCTACCCTGAATTTCTCTTCAGATCTCCCTACCCCTGAAAGTGTTGTGCATTCTACCTAGTTTGTCTTTCCTTCCTTTGCCCTTAGTTCCCCTTCCTATTGCTAAATAGAAGTATCAGTCCCTAAAGGCTCTGTACTACATAGTAATGCTTTCTCCTGAGATCAGCATTAACTCTCTATTACTACTCCCTAAAATCTCCTCCCCTCCTACTTCCTGTCTTTGTTATGTCTGTATCCTGAGAGTACCCTGCATATTCATCTCCACTTCACCCCTGTAAAAAACAAACCCTGTCCTTCTTTTCAGTCATCCCAGTTACCTTACTATCTGCACAACCCAATGCCCACAACTCATTTTCAACCCTGTTTGCAACTTTGTCAATGACTTCACATACTGACACCTCACCTGATGTTCTCTGACAGACACTTCTGAATGGATCATAATTTGACATTTCACTCCTCCTGATGTGAATAACACTTCCATCTTTTCCTTATCATTTCACACCTGTTTCCACCTCTTCCATCTCTTCATAAACTGCAGCACAAAGCTTAGGCATTGATTTATCATTCCTGCTCTCTGGCAGAGTCTTGTAACATTCCTGCACTCCAGCTAAATGTGTAGCAAACACACCCCTCTCCCCACCCTTCCTGTATACCGCTTCTTGGATACAGGGCAATTTCTTCATTGTGACTACAGTCATGTATCACCTGTGCAGTAATCAGAGATGCATGTCTCAGACTTGCTAGTCTCTCTAATCTGTTGATGCATTGTAAACTCCAGTTCCTCCTCTCATATACCCTCTATGTTTCATTCATTCCTTTGACTCATCCACTCCTATGTTCTTCCCAGCCACTTTACTGTGGTCACCTTGTTTGTATGCATTTCTCTACTGTAGCTTTCCCATCCACCCATCCATCCATCCTATATGTGAGGCCCTCATATCTTCTCCATGCTGTTGTACCTAAGCCAAACTCTTCCTGTAGCTGCTTACAGTTTGCCATATTCCCTACCCAAAAGTATTTCACTAGTACTTTGGATTATCCATAAGCCCCAGCTATGCTTTGAATTTTCCCATGCCTTTACCTAATCTTCTAGAAACTCTTCTTTTCCTAACCCTGTACTCTTTTCCTAACCTCTCTAACTCCCTAAAACATGGGTCACACCATAATATTTGTCTCGCCTCCTGCTGTAAACTCTTCAAAGTCTTTTGTCTACTTCCTCTTCTCCTTTCCAAGCCCTCCAAGATGCTCCCAGCATGACTGCTTTCTCCTCAGGCCCTTCCCCCTTTTCTAACTTCCTATATTTGCTCCGTAACATATTTTTAAATGTTTAGCTTTCCTCACATCTGTGCCATGATGGTGATGATGATGATGATAATTATTATTATTATCATTTTCACCTTCTCCTTCTTCTTCTCAATACTTCTATACAGTTTTATCATTAACCTCTGGCAACCTTTGCAGTATTTACACACCATATTAAAATGTCTGGCAATGTATAAATTATTGGGTGGGATCATATTCCTTCATATTCCTATATTCCCCAAAAAAGGAAGACATCCTCTTTCTCTATCAAGTTGTGAGCAAGTCATGTCTAGAATTTATCTGCAGTTCTCATCTCTTGATTCTCTGAAGGATAATAGTCTGCAGCCACAAATATTTATGTCCCATACAGCATGATCAATAGCCTTTACTCTCCTGCCCTGTTCCTGTTAGGTTAGCCATTAACTATTTACCATACATTTCCAGGTCTAGCTTCTTGCCATAAAATTAATTCTTCTCAAGAAGTCTACCTAAATTTGCTCCTAAATTTGAAATCAGCACTATGCACTCTTCTAGAAACAAACTAATGTCATTCTTTTTTCTAGAATTTTAGTGACCAAAATAAATAACAATGGGATAGTAATCAGCCTTGACATATCACACTTAACTTGGAGCAATATACATCATCTATATTCCTGTGAGTGACTGAGCAGGTAGCACTCACCTGTTGTGCTAGAAGAGCAGAAGGCTCTAGGTAGCGACTTAGCAAAGAGCACTCACCTGTGGTGCTGGAAAATCAGAAGGCTGTGGGTAGTGACTCAGCAGGTAACACTCACCTGTGGTGCTGGAAGAACAGAAGGCTCTGGGTAGTGACTCAATAGGTAGTACTCAACTGTGCTGCTGGAAGAACAGAAGGCGCTAGGTCGTGACTCAGCAGGTAGCACTCACCTGTGGTGCTGGAAGATCAGTAAGCTGTAGGTAGTGACTCAGCAGGTAGCACTCATCTGTGGTGCTGGAAAATCAGAAGGCTGTAGGTACTGACTTAGCAGGTAGCACGCACCTGTGGTGCTGGAAGAGCAGAAGGCTGTAGGTAGTGACTCAGCTGGTACCACTCACATGTGGTGCTGGAAGATCAGAAGGCTGTAGGTTGTATTCCCATACTAGGCACTTTGATTTATTTTCCATAGCTGTAGAAACAAGAAAAGAGAGCCGTACGTTCACAAGTAACTGGAAAACAAGCCTTTTATTCCACAAAACATCAGTATGAAGTGCTTTTTGTTAAGCTAGATATCAAAATTTCTTCAGATAAAAAACCTTGCTTAACTAATGTTTAAATATACATCATGTGACTACTTTGGTCATTAAAACACATTCATTATTCATTAACAAGTAACTGAATTTAAACATAGAGTACATTGTTTTAAAAGCAAGAGACTTATGAAGTCAGAAACTAGAACCAAAACTAAAAAAGTCAGAAACTTAAAAACTTAAAAAGTGCTTGACATTCCCAACAAAATATCTTTTTCTCTTTCATTTATTTTTTAGATTTATTTGATATTTAAATTCATACTAAAAATATATATGGGTGTAGAAAAGAAATGTATTTAAAAAAAATTGTATCCATATGTATATGAGTTTTTCTCTCATTAGGGCTTTCAGTTTTAAAATGCTTGTGATAGAGCAGAACACATTTTCGTTTTCTAGTTACTTGTGAACGTACAGCTCTCTTTTCTTGTCTTTACAGTCGTTTGTGTTTGTTTATATTATTTTCCATCACTGACACTGCAGGGCAACATAGGAAGGGGTGCTGCTCTACTGAGATGAGTTGTTAAATTGAGGTCCTGTCGACCTGAGTTTGTGGTAGTTCAGGGGGGATATAAATATCCCAGAACACTTATCAAAAAGAGTAGAGTTTTTTAATTGCTATATACAGTACATATTTACAAATGTACATATTTACATTATTTACATCTATTTACAAATCTCCATCCTTTATAAACTTCAATTTAAGCATACCCCCCACTCTTTTATCCACAAGCAAAACATTATTTTCTCCAGAATCTTTTTCAAAGTTCATTTTCCATTGTATTTAATTTCATTTAGTCTCCTGTTCCACATAGTCCATGAAACATGAAATATTACTCTGTCCATTTTCTTCACTTTTTCCTGTTTTTGTGCACCATAATAACCAAATTCTATTATGTCCATATTTATTTGCTAAAATTTTAACAATCTTTTCACCCTATTATGTTTACATATAATTTATTTCCACAAATTATTAACTCTTTCACATTTCAAAAACACATGCTCAGTAGTCTCAAACTCTTCACATTTATTACATATTCTATCTTGTTTTTTCTTGTATGGTATATTTACTTAACCAGCAATTTTCTAATGTTTGTGTTCTAATTAATTCATAATTTAACGGTGTGGCATTTTTGTAGGCTTTTAACCTTGTGTAAATTAAATCCTTGTGTGACTATATTATGTGTACAGCTGAACAGAACCTGTAAACTTTGTTTATTAAGAGTTATGTTATATTATTGTTTTTACCTTGGAGCTTTTCTCCCTGGGCCTCTACTGAAAACGGACATGTATCCAGTCGGACTATCCCGGTCAACAAATGTAAAATAAAATAAAATAAAGTAAATATTACCAGGTGTTGAACAAGTGTGCTTTTTTCTATATGAAAATCTATATGATTTCCAAAAAATTGTCACATCCTTTACTTCTTTGACTATATTAGCCCATTGTTGTTGTCTGTATTCATTCCAAATATTTTTCCTAATATATCTGTATATTTTTGTTGAACTCAATACCTCCTATCATACCTTCAAACCCAAATACTTTACTTTTCTCATTATTTATACTTAAACCATTTTTTTTAATTTATACTTAATTTTTCATTTACTTTTTCCATCCATACTTTATTTTTAACAATTAGTACAATATCATCCACATAATTATGCATTATTGGCAATTGTACTTTCTTAATTATTTTTTGTCCACTGCTATTTGACATTTTATTAATTTCCTTCACTATTACATTCATAACTGATGAGAAAATTATATTACTAGCTGAGCAGCCCTGCTTTATTCCACATTCTGTTTTTATTTCTTCCCTAATCCAGCCATTTACATTCAGTTTCATATAGTTCCTTTCATAAACAGATTGTATTATTTGTAATATTTTTTGCTTACATTATATGGCTGCAAAATTTCACATAATGATTTATATTGAATATTATCATAGGCTTCACTTCTACATTTTTAATTATGATATCATGAATTATTTCTCTTATTATCCATAATAACTCTTGACTTCTTTTTGTTTTTCTTCCGAATGTATTTTGGTCATATATTCTATCCATTTTTTGTAACCTTTTTGTTATTATTCTCATAAAAACATTTTATAATCCATATTATTCAATGTTATAAACTTCCAATTTTTTTATCCCCTTTATTTCCTTTTTAAATAAAAATTTCATAACTCCTGTACATATCTCTTTATCTTTGTTTCCAGTTTCTAACTATTCATTCATAACTTCTACAAAAATCATTTTATTATTATTTTTGCCACTCCATTTCTTTATACATACCATATTCAATTATGTCCAGTCTTGTTGCAGAATTCATGTTAATATCTTTTAGAATTTCATTCAATTCTTTCATAGTTATTTTTGTTCTAAATACTCATTATCTTTATTATTTAATTTTTCACCTTTATAAATTTGTTCTGTTTTCTTCTCTTTTAACAAATAATTCCAATACAAATTCTTGAATTATTTCATATATTCCTTCTTGCTGTCCTATTTGCTTACCTTTCTTATTCTTTAATTCTCTTATTATTTTTCCTTTTATTATTTTACTTAAATATGGTGCGACCTCTTCTTTATTTCCTTGTAAACAATATTTTTGTTTATATGATAAGTTAATTTTAATTTGATTCATTTTATATATTTTTCTTTCTGTTTCATAAAAAGAATTTTTCTTCTCTAATATGTCTCTGAATGTTTCTTGACATAATATATTATATCTTTCTTTTTCTTTTTTTCTTTTCTTCCTTATGCAGTCTAAATAACTTTTTTATATTTCTCTTTAAAATTAAGCCACCAAACAGTCCAATTCTCATAAAACTCTCTTATAGTCATATAATTTTTCCATAATTCCATGTTATTTTTTCTCTTCTAAATCTAATTCATTTTCCTTAATTCTCTTTATTGCTTTTTCCTATTTTTATATATTCTTCATTTTCCTGTACTTTAACCAATATAGTCGCATGATCTAAAAATCCAGCGTACTTAAGTCCTTTTCTTTAACTTTTAAACTATCAGATATTAAAGAAATAATCCATTTATGTCCTAATTTCATTCCTTTTGTATGTCCAGTGGTTATTCTCCCATACACTTAATTTCTTTAACCATTTTAACACCACAATTGCTCATATTATTTCTTAAATTACAATTAAAACCACCCACCGCTATGATGTCCATATATACACAAACTTATTCAATATTTTTAAACATCATTTCTGTCTCTTTTTTGTTACATATGCATATAAAGCTATAATTCTATACACATACTTTTCCATCTCAAGTCTATTACTGTAATTCATCCTAGTTTGACTATGATTACATCTAATATTTTAATGCTTTTTGACATAATATACATATTCTCAAGTATGTTTCTTACCACATGTTCTAAGCTACAACACCATTCCAAAACTTTTCAGTTTGTGTTCTTTCTTCCTATGTTAATAATGTGATATCTTCTAAAACAATAATATGTGCATCTACTGCAGCACACCATTGTAATATACCTATTCTCTACTGCAGCACACTATTGTAATATACCTATTCTCTGCTGCAGCACACCATTGTAATATACCTATTCTCTACTGCAGAACACCATTGTAATATACCTATTCTCCTCTTAAGATTTTTTTATACTGCTCATACTTAAAGCTAATATTTTCAGCTTTTAAGAGCAGTTAGTATAATAAAATGTTTATGCCTTTTCTTTCTGATTTTCCTCTAAGCATTATATTTTTGAATTTCTTTTCCTTTCTTTAACTCTTTTCCCTGTTAAATTATTTTTATTTCTTACTGTACGCTAGTCAGCTTCTTCCTCACTTGTATCCTCTGTTTCTTTTTCCTTGTTACTTTCTTTAATTTCATGTATAACCTCTTTATCAGTCACACCTTTTTGTACATTTTCTTGTATAACACATTTTTCTATCTTTCTCCTGTATAACTTCATTTTCATTTTCCTGCATGTTCATTTCACATTCTAGCCATAACTGACCAGTATTGCCACATTTTTTGCACTTTAAATCACATTTCTTGCATTATGCCCTGTTTTCCCACACATCTTTTTTTTATCACATTCATTGATTAAATAATATTTTTTTCCCAAAAAATATAACAAGTCTTTGGTTGACCCCTGTATTTCACAAACCCCCTCTTACCATGAATATTAATAATACTATTTATTTTTTTATTATTTTATTTTACATTTGTTGACCGGGCTACTCTAACTGGATACATATCCATTTTCAGTAGATGTCCAGGGAGAAAAGCTCCACAAAACTTATAAGATATATGAAGAAACATATTAAGAAACATACGAGAATACATACATAGATACAAATACATACATGCATACAAGCATATAAAATAATAAAAAATCAGATCAAATCCGAGATACAAATAAAGAAAACTGACATTAGCAGAATGTTACATCCTTTAGGTAACAAATTAAAAAAAAAAAAAACAGTTTTCAAAGTTAGTCATGGCTAATAGTAGTCATGACTAGCATGATAAGTCATTTAGTAATAAAGGTTAGTATTTAGTAAAAATGTACGATAGTATTCGATACTGTGAGGTCAGAGAGTTAATCAGGATTGGTACAAGAACATAACCAGTGGTTAGTGAAGAAAAGTCTTAGGTTAGTTTTAAATAGTTGGAGAGAGGTCTGAGCAGTTAGGTCATGTGGTAAAAGATTCCATATTTTACCCACAGAGTTAGAAAATAAAGAGTCACCAGCTGAGTTTTTTGATAGGGTAGTGAGGATCAATAATTTGTTTGAGGAGCGTAGATTCTTCAGGCTCTTATATGGCATTATTAGGGTGGAAAGAATTGGGGTGCTATTGGGTTGATGTAGGGCTTTGTTAGCTATAGTGAGTTGGTTAAATTGTAGTTGGTGGGGGAGTTCAAGCCAACCTAGTTGTTTAAGGTTCTGACAGTGATGAGTTATATAGGGAGAGTTTGTCGCAAATCTGGCTATGTTGTTATATGATTTAGAGAGTTTGTTGAGGTTATTTTTGGAAAGATTGGTAAATATGGGGGAAGCGTATAATAGGGTAGAGATTAAGTGAGTTCTGGCTATTGTGGTTCTGGCTTCTAGAGTAAGGAAAGGTTTGATTCTCTATAGGGATCCAAGTTTTCTGTTAATAATCTTAATAGTATTATTTATGTGTGTGGCAAAATTTAGTTGGTTATCAATAGTAATACCTAGGAGTTTAGTGGTGGGGTCTGGGGAAATGATGGTACCATTGCTGGATATTAGTGTGAAATGTAGAGGGGTGGAGAAGTGGGAGGGTGTGAAGAGCAGGTTTTTTGGGGGTTGAGGAGAAGACAGTGGTTAGAAAACCATTCTTCTATTGTGCTAAAAGCTTTTTGTGTAAGAGTATGAAGTTCATTTTGGGATGTACCTGAACAGATGATAGTGGAGTCATCTGCGTATTGAATGCAGGTAGAAAGTGGGGTAGAAAGATGAAGGTCGTTTATGAAAATGGAAAACAGCAGAGGACCTAATATGGAGCCTTGGACACCTAGGGAGGTATGAAGGAGGTCAGAAAAATGGTTTTGCCAGAGAACTGCCTGTTGCCTGTTTTCAAGGTAGGATGTAAACCAGTTCTTGGCAGGAGTGTCAAGTGAGAGGGACTTCAGTAGGTGGAGGAGAAGTTGGTGATTAACCATGTCGAAGGCTTTTGATAGGTCGACAAAGAAAGCAGAGGAAAGGTGATTTTTATTGCAATTATTGTTGATACAGTTAGTAAAGGATAACAAGGCTGTGGTGGTACTATGAAATGGTCGGACACCGTGCTGACAGTTTGCTAGGAGATTGTGGTGGAGTAGGTAGTTTAGTAGTTGTTTGTGGATACACTTCTCTATTATTTGAGAGTAGGGCTATGGGGCGAAAGTTGGAGAACTCAATGGAGTTGCCACCTTTATGGAGAGGAATAATGTATGAGATTTTCCAGATAGATGGTATTGTGCCTTCTTTTATGGTTCTATTGATTAATAAGGAGATGGGATAGGCAATAGCTTTGGCTCCTATCTGGAGGAATTCTGCAGGTAGTTTGTCAGATGAGGGGATAGAGGGTTTTCATTTTTGGAGTAGGGAACAGATATAGGAGGTAGGTATAGGTTCTGGGTGGAATAATGGGGGAAGTGTGGAGTTGGAATCGGAGAGTTTAGAGGTATCAGGGGTTAGATGATTAGCTAGATTTAGTATAGAGGTGGTAAAGAAAGAGTTAAAGTCATTTGCTGTTTGTGTAGGGTTATCAGGGTTGGAGCCTAATGGATTAGGTGTGGGTGATTTGCCTGGTGATAGCAGTTTAATTGAAGCCCAAAATTTTTGTGGTTGTTTTAGGGATGATTGCTGTAATTGGATGAAGATGTTCTTTTTATCTTGTAGAATTGCTTTTTTTGTTATGTTTCTTAGTTGCCTAAAGGTTTGGTGTTCGGGACTATTCTTTGTGTAACGCCATTTTGCCCATGATTTGTTTCTGTTATGGATTAGTTTCCTAGTATGATTTGAGAGCCATGGAGCTGGTTTAGTTTTGATTCGTATAGAGCGGGTTGGGGCATGATTGTCAAGGATTGTTAGGAAAGTGTTATTGAAGTAGTTAACTGCTTCGCTTATAGGGAGAAATTTAAGAGGTGACCAGTTACAGTGCTTAAGATAATTTTGAAATAGGTTGGGGTCAAAATGTTTTTTGGATCTGGTCGTTCTAATGGTTGTTGGGATAGTAAGATTTATTTTATGTCTGATAATATATATTAGAGAGTGGTCACTGAGGTTGTCTGGGAGGGTTCCTGGTGTATATTTTTGATGTGGGCTATTTGTAAGTATCCAATCCAGGATGCTTTTTTTATTGTTATGATTATTTGTTCTGGTAGGGGAGTTGATAGCTTGTGAGTAACCATACAGGTTGATAAGGGTGGGTGAATTGGAGTGAGTACAAGAGTTCCAGTCTATGTTAAAGTCACCTAGGATTATGGTTTCCTGCGGTAGGTGTGTAGAAAGCCTGTTTAATATGTCCTCTAGTACACTTTGATTGTTACCCGGGGGAATATAGGAGCAGATGATGTTTATGGATTTGCTGGAGTTGAGCTGTAATTTTGATATAATTACTTCTGCGTTATTGTTTGTGGGAAGGTTGGTTTCTATGATACTAATTTGTAGTCCTGATTTGTAGAGAATTGCTACCCCGCCGCCTTTTTTGTTTGTGCGGTCGTTTCGAAGGATGCTATAACCTGGGGGGATGATTTAATTATCTTTTATCGTGGGTTTAAGCCAGGTTTCTGATAAGCAGAGGATATCAAACTGATGAATATCTAGAAGGCATGAACCTGAGGTATTTTGTTGCAGATACTACGTATATTCAGATGGGCTATAGAGAGAGATTTGGAGGGTTTCTTAGCAGGGGAGGGTGTTGAGTAATATTGGTTGTAGCTTGTGGTGAGTAAGGAGGGGTATGGACCTGGATTGGGGTGAATGTCTCCATCTATTACGGAGTGGGGTGATATAAAGTTCTTGAATTGTATAAGTTTCCAATGGTAGTTGAGTGATTTTCTGATATTTAGAATGGGGTATTTGATGTGCGTTGCTCGATGATATTTAGGAAGAAGGTAACTAGGTGTATAAGTGATATTAAAAAACCATGTTGGGGAGTTATGTATGGTTAAGAGAGTGTGTTTGGTAGGGATGGTGAGATTAGATAGGGGGTGCTCTTTGAGGGAGGTTAAGAGGTAAGTAGTAGTTAGAGTAATAGATAAGAGGGAGAATAGTAGTAGGAAATGGGAATGGAAAGACATAGCTAAGGAGTGTATGGTGGATAATTAGAGGGGTAGGAATAATGAGTAGAGGGAGGTGTAGACAAGTATTATTGGGAGGAGTTAAGTTCTAGGGGAAGTAAGGATGCGGTCTGTATGGTTAGTGATTGGGGTGGGTATGGACAGGGGTAGGAAGTGTGACTGGATTATTCTATTGGGGGTGTGGTTATGGGTGTATAAGTTTAGCTACAATTTTTGCGGGTGGAATTTGGGGGCAGGGTAGGGGAGCAGAGTGAGCCTGCAGGGCGAACGGAGCGGGCAGAGACACCAGAGTAGTTTGTCAGGATGACAATCAGTAAGGAAAGAAGATATGCAGGTAAGTCTGCGAGTAATACAGTATGGGGAAATGTTATGGTGCTGGGAGAGGTATATGTGTATGGGGAGTAAAGAGTGAATAAAGATGGATAAGTTCAGGGGGAGAGGAAGACTTAGTCAGTCAAGAGAAGGTTGGAGAGGGAGTTGGTAGTAAGGGAAGAGCAGGTGAGAAAGGATATGTTTACAGGGGCTAATGTAGGGCGCCACCTGGTGGACAGTCTCTGGATTACAGTAACAATGATTTCCTAAAAGTGTGTAAGGCCAGGGAGGGAGGGGGGAGGATGAGATTACTACGATATAGAGAAGGTATGGACCAAAGGAACAGTTAATTTAGAGTGAAAAAAGCCAGATGAAAGGGGGGAGGTTGGCTGCTGGCAGACCTAACTAAGAGGCTATCCTCACTGTAAAGAAAAAATCACTTTAAGTTTAATACAGATTGTTTATAAGTTATAGCATGACATACTTCTTAACTGTCTCAAACAGAGTAAGGTCCCCCAAGGAGCTGGAGGGCTAACACATAGGACAGATTATATTTCTTGGGTGTCCAGTTGGATATATTCAGGTCAGCAGGTAGGGAGGTGTAGCAAACAGAAGGTTCTTAACTGTCTCAAACAGAGTAAGGTCTCCCAAGGAGCTTGAGGGCTAACACATAGGACAGATTATATTTCTTGGGCGTCCAGTTGGATATATTCAGGTCAGCAGGTAGGGAGGTGTAGCAAACAGAAGGTTCTCAACTGTCTCAAACAGAGTAAGGTCTCCCAAGGAGCTGGAGGGCTAACACATAGGACAGATTATATTTCTTGGGCATCCAGTTGGATATATTCAGGTCAGCAGGTAGGGAGGTGTAGCAAACAGAAGGTTCTCAACTGTCTCAATCAGAGTAAGGTCCCCCAAGGAGCTGGAGGGCTAACACATAGGACAGATTATATTTCTTGGGAGTCCAGTTGGATATATTCAGGTCAGTAGGTAGGGAGGTGTAGCAAACAGAAGGTTCTCAACTGTCTCAAACAGAGTAAGGTCCCCCAAGGAGCTGGAGGGCTAACACATAGGACAGATTATATTTCTTGGGTGTCCAGTTGGATATATTCAGATCAGCAGGTAGGGAGGTGTAGCAAACAGAAGGTGTCGGACAGGGTCCGAGTCAGGACGCACAGCAGCCAAGTGTGGGTCAGAGAAGAAAGATGATACTAGGCACGTGCATAACATTATCATTTTCCATTTTCAGTATTACTCCACATTCCCATCCCCCAGCCCATAGTCCTCTTTCATCGTATATTTTTGTAGTGTCATTTACTTCTTTACATATAGTTAAATACATGCTCTTTCAGTTCTTTTGCTTCAACTTCATTTCTAAACTGGATTGTTATTCTTTGTTTGTCTGTAAACTAGCTTGCACCACATATTTTGACCATGAATAAATATTTTTCTTTTGTTCATATGTGCCCAAAAACTTTTCCATGGCCTGCCCAGTCTCAAGTATCAAGTCACAAAAAGTGTCTTTATTAATTAAAATAAATGCTTTTACCACTTTTGCTTTGACACCCAGAAGTGTTATGACAGAGTCCCAAACCTCATACCTGTCCAAACTTTATTTTTTACTGCTTACATGTACTGTATACTTCTTTTTGTTTCTTTGGTACTTTTCCATTATCAGGGCAACACTTCTAACGTGGTAACACATGCACGCAGTTTTAAATGTGAATACATTATTTGTATTTATAAGTTATGATCAATTCTTCATTACATTTTGTCAGAGTTTTTGTCTGTTTCTCCGAAAATGTTTGAACTGGTAGTGAACCACCAAGGATCGTCATTGGGAGCTGTGAAATAATTACGAGTACCTGCTAATACTCAAATTACACATTACAAATGTTGGCCCGATAACGGAAAAGTCCTTCATCTCTCCTCCCCCCTTCAGTAACCATAATTGACCCGACCTTCACTCATTTTCTATTGCAGAAATGGCTTCCCTTTCACCTGTTTGTTTCCTGCAGCGTTTTTGTTTCCCTGTAAAATGTACCTCGCAGTGATGTAGTCACGCTGCTGCAAATGGGACTGTAAGCCAGCAAGTATGGTGTAACTGCCAAGTGATGTTTTTTCACCTACTCTGTTACCTGCAATTTAAGCTACCGAGAGGCACACACAGTTTAAGCCTCTACAGCTTATTTAAGCTGTTCCACAAGTCTACTGAGATCCTGCTTTCCCAGCCAGCAAAGCTAATAAGTAAGTAAAGAATACTAATACCAAAAAATAACTTGTAAATCTGAGTCCGCGGAAATCACATGCTGCCACATTGAGCTACATAAATCACAATGTACATTTCAGGTCAACCCTGCAGGCTGGCCCAGTGATGGTGTCACAGCTTGCAGAACAGAGGGTGCCGAGATTTGACATTTTTTTTTTCACAATCTTCAAACTGTCGGCCTTTGGCAGTCACGGCAGTATTCTTCTGACACATTTTAACTGCTATTAATCACCATCATTGATTGGTGGAACAGTCAAAGCTGTTGGTTCTTTCAGGAATCTGAGACAAAGCCAAAAATAGTGAGGGAAAAAGACTGCAAATCAGAGACATTTTAAATATTGCTGTATCACATCAAAAAGACTTTAAGTTAGTTCATTTGTGCTACCACTTTAGAGGTGTTGCCCCGACAATGGAAAAGTACCATTTGTTTTATTTCTTCTTGCTTCGTTGTTCCTTCTTCAGCAGTTTGTGTATACGTTTTTGTCTCTGGAACTTTTTCTGCCACAGTCTCTTCTTCTCCTTTTTCCTCTTCTAATTTTTTCATGATGTCGCTCCATGAAATTGCTGCTCCATTTTCTGGCTCACTTTGGTTTACCATTTCTTCCAAATAATCATCCTGCAACCCCCCCCCCCCCGATTGGAGGGTTGTAATTATGCATTTTTCAGAAGTCACTGTCTCACCTTCAAACAACCTCCTCTGAATTATTTATTTTTTTAATTTTATTTTACATTTGTTGACCGGGATGGTCCGACTGGATACATGTCCATTTTCAGTGGAGGCCCGGGGAGAAAAGCTCCAACATAGTCACAATTACAGATTGTTACATATAGTAAAGCATATAAGAGGAAAAACAAAATCAATTTACATACTGCTACAATACATCCTAGCTATATCAACCACAAACTACGAAAGTTCTCATACATATTTTTAAAACATGCTAGCTTAAAAATAAGACAATTATAGATTTTGAGTTTAGTTACTATACATTGTTCTTGTTTGGGGTTACAGGTCCCTTCCCTAGGTTGTCATTTAGAAAAGATTTAAGGGCTTTCATTTATGGTCAGAAAGAAGTCAAGGAAATATAGAGTTAGATCATTTGTCAATAAAAGGTTACATTTTTTGAACTTGGATAATCCAGAGGAAAAGTATGACCTTGGTTTGATGAAGAGGAGCTAATCTGGGTTAGAGCATTGGCAAAGCCAATGTGACTTAAAATAGAGTTTTAGACTCTTCTTGAATTGGACTAAGAAGGTAGTAAGAGTAACGTTGGAGGGGAGGGAGTTCCATATTTTTCCAATGGCGTTGGCAAACAGAGTATCACCCCCTGAGTTATAGGATTTGATTGTTTGGACAAGCAACCTGTTTGATGACTCTATCTCTGTTTCAGCTACAGTCTACATTTCCTCCCATGCCACTGTTTTTTCTGCCTCCACATCATCAGAAAAAAACTTCTGGTAGTGATTCTACCATTTTAACCACATTTTCAACAACTTTCATTCCAGTTTCAGCAAAAGCTGAATCAGCCATGTTTTCTCATTGTTTCTCGAGGCTGCCTCCACACCTAGAACAGGAACCAGAAGTCAGTTGTGTCACACACAAATGCTTCCCCATACTACCAAGAGTAGGCGAACTTCCCTGGTGTCCTGACCAAATTTTGCCTAATAAGTATGAATATCATCTCTGGTCTCTTATTAAATAAGGCCACTGGCCTAGAGAAAGAAAGAAATAAATGATCACCCATCCAAACATCCATTAAAACCTTGAACAAACAACCCCAATACATTGAATCAAAATCTTTTTTTGGCTCCAAAGTCCCCTGAACAGCTGAAATCCATGCTATCACCCATTATCCCACGTGTTCCTTTATCCCCTCTTTCTTTCTAGAATGGCAAATAGGATGGCAAAGGGTACAGCCAAATCCTGCCACAACCCTAAACACAGGTATGTCCTCTCTCTCTGGGGAGAAGGTGGGATTTTTTATATGGTTCAATTGTTATCTCAACTTTAGGAAGGGCAACAGCCAGAAAGCAGGATTCATATATATATATATATATATATATATAACAGCTTTGCAATAAAAGTGCGAACGAAAGCGCTCAAAACTACATCCTTGGTGTCCGAGTGGCTCTTTTCATCCAGCAGAACCCACCAAGGGCTCTACAGCTTCAACTATCTAGTTTTAGCTTCTTACTGTTTAGTTTTGCAGTTTCAGTGGGATTTACCCCATCCTGGAATTTAATATATATATATATATATATATATATATATATATATATATATATATATATATATATATATATAAACAGTGGTGGTGATTTTGTTTTTTATAGGAAGGGGGAGGGATAACCTAACAGGGTAGGACTCTGTATGTAATTCAATCCTTCCCCTGTTGTTGAGTAGTAGCCTGCTCTGCAGCCAGGAAATGCTCACTAGTCATCACTGGGAGTCCAGTGCTATTAGCAGAAGCCCCCGACCCCCTCCCAAGATAGCAAAAGGATGCTAATTTCACATATGCTTTCCTGATTTCTGTAGCACCTAAGCCATCTAATCTAAGTCATGTTGGATGAGTCGTAGTCTGTGCTCCATGACTCTTATGTCATGGATAATGGCTGAATCAAAGCATTGTTTACACCAAAAAGCAAAATTCTGCATCCTGCAACTTTTCATTAACAAGAAACAACAATAAGCATATTCCTTGATCTGTCCAAAGCCTTCAACATGGTGTCATACTAAAGATTTCTAAACAAGATGCCTTCTCTAGGCTTTGGTAAACTCTCAGTATCCTGCTTTAACAACAACGTCTCAAATGAATAATGATTTGTAAAGCAGCAAAACAGCATCTCTTCCTTCCTCCCATTAACCGTGGGAGCCCCTCAAGGCTCTATTTTACACCCATTACTTTATAATACATTCATTAATGGCCTGCACTTAGCAACCAAGCAAGCAACCACCGTCCAATTTGCAGACAATTTCGCAATCATTTATTTTGCCAAAAACATGCCTAAACTGCAAGGTACACTCAAGAAGCTTTCTCACAGACTGAGACTGGGCTGGCTCACAGCTCCTTGTAAACTCCCAAAAAAATCCAAACTTATCATATTCGTCACTAAGCAACTATCTGACCCAAAACATCCTTTTCAATTATGTCATCAAGCAATACCAAGATAGAACCCATAGCAAGCTACTAGGGGTTATGTTGTTGTTTATTTCAGCTTTTCCCTGTTAGGGGTCTCCACAGCGGAACTCCGGTCCGCTAATGATTGGTAGTTGATTTTTACATGCTGAGTTACCAGCCCTGACGCACAACCTTCAATGAAGGTACACCCATTCACGCATGTCTCCACACAGAAGAAGTTCTAGCTGAGAATCGAACCGGACAGCGTCTTACTGTGAGGTGACAATGCTACTGCAGCACCACCCCCGGTTATGATAGATGAAAACCTAAAATTCCACCAGAACATAAAACAGGGTGTAAAAAAGCTCACCAAAAATTGGGAACCCTCTATACATCTAAAACCTACCTAACAGAGCAGGCTAGGTTAAGCATTGTCTCATCTCTTCTCATCCTTACTCTCCTATATGCAGTTCTCATACCCGTCAATTTATAGTCCAGTCAACTCTCCGTACTTGACCAGTACTGTAATAAAATTGTAAACTTTGCTGCCAACCTCATTAAAGGACACATCATTGCCTCGCACTAAAACAGCCTCAATGGTTGGAATTAAGACACTATTTAACCTGCTCACAACTTGTTATGACACATACGCTCATATATGACTTGGACAGATGCCAAAGTATAAACAATATTTTCCAATTTTTCAGTCCTGAAAGATCACTGCACTCTACTGGCAAAACGTAACTAACTGTAACTAAATCAAACAATATTTCTGCAGTCTCCCTGTACTGATCTTGTCTTTTTAAAGCTATTAGAATATCAGAAACAGTAAGTCTTTCAAACTGCACTTAAAGGCTCATCTAAAAATACTTCTCCTTGCACCTCTCGCAGGATCACCTAAGTGCCTCTCTCTCTCAGCTTGTTTCCTGGTTTTCTCTACTCACTAAATGCCTCTCACACTCCTCCTGGTATAACCAGAATCTGGAATCCCTGCTCTTTGTACTTCAAAGTACCTCCTACGCTTATTGCAAACCTCACTATTTACAAAACTAGTTCTGCCATAAAGCTTTGTAACAAATTGCATTATATGTCAGTCATAAGTAATCTGTTTCATTTTCTTGTCCTTAAATGTAACACTGTATTACATTCTTATTCTACTGTGTACTATTTCCATATCGGAAGTAAAAAAAAAAACTTTATCAAACTGTGACTAACTTAAATTGACATAAAATATATTTATACTTATTGTCTAAAATGTATTAACTATTGTTTTACTGCTTACTCATTTTTTATTGGGGAACTTTTCTCTCTCTCCAGGCCTCCACTGAAAAGGGGCAGCTTGTCTACCCAATCAGACCATCCCGGTAAACAAATGTAATAAATAAATAAATCAGTCCTGAAATTCTAGCAATAAGTAGAACTGACACCCAGTGGTAGTTAATACAGAGAACTAATGCTCTGAGCTGTTAATGAACTGCTTTCTGTAGCCAAAAAGATGCAAGGCGTGATTAATTCCATCCCCATTTGTCTACTGTGTGACTTTGTGCAAGTCACATAACCAGACAGTTCTCCAAAGTCACCCCGAATGGGGGCACTTTGTCTAAGTGAGCTTACCTGATTAAGAAATAGATTAAAAAATAAAGTTCTCCCCTACAGCAGTAGTTTAGTCCAGGCTTCCTAAAAGAGTTCAGCTTTAATTCCCGAATGAGTTCATGTTTCTCCAGCATTTTCGGAATGTCTTCTTCAAGATCACCCATGTCTATGCAATCCAGTATCTCGAACTTAAAACCTGTGTGAGTTTTATGAAGAGCAAGGTGTTTGGCTAGTGCATTATTTTTACATCCAGAGCAGATTTCTGCCAGATGACATGAAATCCTACGCGTAAGTTCATTTACAGTCTTGCCGACATAAAATGCATCACATTCATTGCATTGTGCCCTGTAAACTACTTTTGTAGTGTTACAGTCACCCCCTGCACTGGTCTTAATGATTTTTTTTAAATAAGGGCAATAAAAACTATCACCTTGCTGTATAAATATACAAAATGTGCAATTAGCTTCACATCTTTTAGTGTTTCTCTCATATAGTCTAGGTTTAAATGCAACAAAACTTCTAATGTTCCTGGCCTTCCGGTAAACAAAGGATGGAGCTTCACCTAAGATGCTGATCAGAAAAGGGTTTCCTGTGACAATGGCCCAGTTTTCTTTAATAACATTTTTGGTACTGTGATAATCCAAAGTGTATATCAGGATGCAGCTATTTTTGCATTTGATATTCTCTGTGGAATTTCTTAACATTCTTCTACTGGAGAGGTTGAGTGAAGGTGCTTCAGTCCTTTTCAGTTCTATAATGCATTCCAGGAGGTTGTTTGAGACTTGAGGGATACCACGGAGATTTCTTGTTTTTTCATGTTTCAGAATAGCAACCAAGTTAGATGAAAAAAAAAAAAAAAGGAGCAAGGAAGTGGAGACCATCTACACTTTGTTTTCATTTTCAGCGGGCTAGAGTATTACATATGAGACAGTCAATAAAAAGCTTAATTTATATTTTGTGTCAAAATGAAATATAATACATTGAAAATCATGCTTCTGCAGATGTGTACAAGTTAAAAACATGCTGAACCATTTTTAAGGCACTTGAATGAGCTGACTGAAAAATGTGGGTTTGGTCATCAAAAAGATGAACAGATGAGAGACAGAATTCTGATCAGGCTGGCTGATACTGATGTTTCTCAAATTTCCAATTAGAAGTGAATTTAACTTAGGAAAAGCAATACAAATGGCTAGAGAGAATAAACTAACTAATAAAGAAACAAAATGCTAACATAAATTGCAGAATGAATGTAAGTGTAGTGGTAACCATTTGAAATATCAGGACCTGCTACAGAGAGTCCTGTAATGATGATTCTGAATGTTAGAATATTCCCTTTTCCCAACGTATGGCAATATTAGTGTTAGTGTATATAGGTTTTGGGCCTAAGGGGCTTGCCCCCCACATTAAGGTTAGTCTCCTCTGAAGAAAAGTAGTTTTTCGGAGAAGAGTAATGCTCAATAGTCTCTTCGAATGCATTTTTGTGTGGGGGGTTTGGTTTGTCAGTACTCATCATTTCGAGTGCTGACATTTCTATAGGGAGTCAAGCTTCACAGATATATGAAGTGCAACCATTATCATTCTGAGCCACAGCAGTGTGCAGCACACAGCAGAAGGTGCAAGAAATTTTATCAGATAGGACATTTTGTAATCACTTGTAAAACTAAGCTGATTGAAAAAGTGGCTGCTGAGAAGAAAACTTCCTTTTCAACAAATTTCAGCAGTCACGTGACTCCATAACACCACAGTGTAATGGCAAGCCTGGAACAGGATATGAAAGAAGATATTAAGGCTATTCCAGTAGCCCTTGATACTACAGTCTAGCTCATGCAGGTAACTATGACAGGCATTCAACAAATTAAAATTACTATATCTAACCATGACTGACTACTAGACTCAGTTCATCAACCCCTGTTGAGGGAAGATATATGCCTGGCATGTAAGGTATTGTCAAACCCCACTCTAATGGATCTTCTGCATATCTGCAAAACAAACAGCTGGACAGACAGGTAGGTATCACAGAGACTTCCCTTTTTCTGGAACAAGCTCCCCATCCATGTGAAGCAGAGTTCCTCCCTAACCCAATTCAGGTATAATTTGGACAATTGGATGAGGAACAGGAAATGTATCCCTGTTTGACACCTGTGTCTTTAATGGATTTAAACAGCCTGTAATGCTTCATCTCCCAGGCCCCTGCTTGTAAATGTTTAATCTCCCAAGCCTTTGCTTATACTTATCAAGGGTACCAGAACTTGAGATGCATGGCTAGGCGTAGAAAGGCCCTTGTGGTCGTTAGTCTAGTAAACACCTATGAACCTATGAATTTCAGCCCTGCAGCAGGAAGACCTCAGAGAACCACAGTATCCACTCCTGGCAAAAGGATCGCTGACTTACAAACACATGCTCTACAGCCTGAAATAAAAATAGATGAAACATAAGGCAGAGGGCATTTTAATAGTGTCTGCTTTCTGGGTATCCTGGAAAAGGCTGAATGAGTCACTGCATTACTGTTCATCACAAAGAAGTTGAAACTCTCCTGGCCTAAAATCAGCTGCCTATAACTGAGACAGGACATAGGATCCAGTCTAAGCAGGAAAACCCATTTTAAAATGCTTAGACTTTAATGACAGATAAACCATTTTGCACAAAGTGAGAGATATTAATAATAACCTCACTATAGAATGTAATCTGGAGCATATACTACCAAACTATAATGCAGCTCACTTCTCAGAATAGAAAGCTTTAGTTCCCTATCTGAAATGGGGATGATAGCTGGGCTTTGGAATGATTTTATGATATCCAACAATTCTTCTGACAAACAAAGTGTTCTAAACTTTCCCATGAATAGCAATCACTAACAGACAGCACTGTAGACAGCTTACAGCTAGCATAAAAACATATACACACAGTTTGCAAGCTGTTTCTAAGCAATTAAGATTGCTTATTGAAAATTTGAAAACTGTCAAACTGTTCTTTTTGATCAACATCCCTCACAAGTTGGCACACAGGGCAGGTGCTCCAATCTCCCCCTCCCTTCCTTCTCCTCCAATAAATTTAGTGAATGAGCAGAGAAGTTCATTCAGCTGCTCCCCCATATAATGTATAGGGTTTCCTTTGTGCATTTTGAAATGCAGCATATTCAGTCATTCATATAATGCTATCAGTGTTGTTCATAAATCAAAATTTGAAGTTATGCCTGGACTTATTAGAGTATGAAGTACAGAGCAAACAAATTGGGTACCTAAAGGAGAAACAATTCAGAAGCTTTATTATTTTGCAGCTTGTGGTATTATGGAACTACCCAGCTAACAAATAACATAGGTTCATAAGTTCATAATGTGTTGAGAATGGAGTCCTGATATATATAGCTGATATAGATGGCAACACTTGTATGTAACACTCCAATGCCATAATAAAGGGGCTACATTTCAACAAATAGCCATTTCAGGACCCATCATTGTATAGCAGTATAAAGCTAAAATTGATTGAACTACCTCATAAACCGACATATACACCTTACCTCCTTACTCCCACTTCTTCACTCACTTCCTAACTTCAATCAATTTCTCACTCTTGACTCTGTATCAAAATATGCCATAATCCTGTTTTTTTCTCTCACTTCTTATTGTAATTCTTGTTTGTAATTTGCTAACTTACCTTAATTTCTTTAAGTTAGCTAACATTTGTCTGAGTATTAAATCATTGTCATATAAGCTGCATTAATTGTTAACCAATGTTTTCACATTATGCCCAATTTGGTATAATTATTTAAACTGTAGATGTTTTTGTATTGTTTTCAAAGACTGTAAAATTATTGTTCTTAAAATGTTTTCGTAATACCTTGGAGCTTTTCTCTGCGGGCCTCCACGGATACTAGGCACCTACCCAGTCGGACTTTCCTGTTAATCAAATGTCACTAAATAAATGAACTGGACATGATGTTCCTGGCTACTAGAAAGCTTTCAGTCAACTTAAGGATGTTTGGATGTTGAAAACATGATATATCATTAACATACTCAAGACGGATATAACACCATAAGAGTAATACATGATCAAATTTAGATGAATGATGGATGGCTGTATCATAACATTGGAAGAATGGATGACCAATACCATACCCTAATAGTGAGATATGACCAATACAGTACCTCAGCAAGGACTGATGGCCAATGCCACCTCTAAGAATGATGGTATAGCTGCTCTGTACTATATCACAAGGGTGAAAGACTTCAATGAAGGTGTCACAGATCATTACAGTATGACTGTATTATGGAAATGGAGTGGATATTTATATCTTGAGAGGAGAGATATTACTTTTTCCATGGCCCTGATTAAGTAAGGAAGTAGTATTGGCCTAGTGCTAGCTCCAAGATCAGATGTTGGTGCTTTCAAATTATATTTCAAGAGATTTATATCTTAGACCATGCTCCAGTAAAAACTTTGATTGAAAGCCCGTGGAGTTACAAAAGGGATTTCTGGAGATTGGTTCCAAATGAGGAGGGAAAAAAGGACTGATTAATCATTCATACAGTAGTACAGGATATTAATTAAAGCAACTTTACTTATGAATTAGAGCTAGGGAAGCAGTGGTGTGACGGGTGTAAGGTGGGACTATATGGTGACCTAATGGAGCTGAAAGGTGTCAGTAGGAAGACAAGAATGAATCTGTTAAGTAATAAAGAAATTGATGAAAATGGTAACAATGAAGAGCTGAGCTGTCTCTGTATGAAATGAAAAGGGGAATACTTTTACTATTACTGTTCTTAAAGTTTCAAAAACAGTTCTCTACATAATTTATAATTCTCTTACATTTCAAAAAGACATGTTCTGTTGTTTCTTCTTTACCACAATGCAAACATATTCTTTCACTTTTCCTTTTGTTCAGCAAATTAGCTTTTACTGGTAATTTTTATTCCCAATCTCCATACAAAATCTTGACATTCAGCAGTATGACTACACTATTTATTTCTTTCTTTAATTGCTTTAATCTTTTTCTCTGGAATATTTTCCCATGGATTAACACAATAATATTCTCACATAATATTTTTGTACCATTTTTCTATCTTTTTTTCACATCATCAGCTTTTGTTTTCCACAGTTTTATCTTTTGTTGATACTTCTCTGTTTCTTTATTATAACTTTATTTTATTCTTTTTTTTACTTATTGTTTCCCACAACTAGGGCGGCCGTGGTGGTGCAGCAGTTAGCATTGCTGCCTCACAGCAAGAGGTTCTCAGGTTTGATCCTTGGCTGGGGTGCCTTCTGTGCGGAGCCTGCATGTCCTCCCTGTGGTCGAGTGGATTTACCCCGGGTGCTCCGGTTTCCTCCCACATCCCAAAGACATGCTGTAGGTTGATTGGACACTCCAAATTAGCCATAGGCATGAGTGCATGCATGTGTGTGCCTTCTTTGGAAGGTTGGGTGCCGGGCTGGCAACTCAACACCATAAAACTCTACGGCCAATCATGAGAGGACAGATGATCTGCTGTGGTGACCCCTAACCGGTAAAAGCCGAAAGAAGAAGTTTCCCACAATTCTTCATACTTATATTTAAATAATCTTGTTACTAAATTCACATTTTTTTCATTTAAACATTTCAAAACGTTATACAAATTTAATGATGCAGCATACATTATTGAATTTAAGATACCTAATCCTCCATCTTCTTTGCTCATTTATAATACTCCCCTTTTAACAGTGTTTAATCCAGATCCCCATATAAAAGAAAAATATTTCTAACAATGTCTTTTAATATATGCTATAAAGCATAACACTGGATAAATATGCCATCTTACCTATTAATACTGAATTAATCAGACTTAATTTCTTCTTGTAAGCTAATATGTACATTTTCCATAAAACAAAATATTTCTCAATTCCTTTAATATCATATCCCATTGCTTTCTATTACCTTCTTTATTAAAATGTATTCATAAAACAGATATTAATTTCATACAAAATTGCATACCTGCTGTCTTTATTATGTCTTCCATTTCTTTGCTTTTCTCTTTATTTAAGGTCATGCCTATTTGTTTTAAACAATGAACTAAATAAAACAGAATTACTCTCATTCATTCTCTTTTTATTAGTTATATCATCTGCATATGACATCATAACTGGGATTTCAACATCTGTTTGAATTAGATATTTTGCTTTTTTTATTTTATGATTAACTTCCTGACTATTGTATTCATAACTAAAGCAAATGCAGTACTTCTCATAGGACATCCTTGTGTTATACTGTTAGCATGTCTGTTTCTTTACTTAACCAACCATTCACTAAGACTCTTACTTTATTATTATAATACGCTGTTATGTATATTTGCTTAATTTTCATGCTAATATTGTACATTTCCATTATCTCCCACAACATATCGTGATGTATTGAATCAAATGCTTTACTGATATCACCTACCATAAGTTTTATATCTTCTCTCCTTTTTGCAATATCATCCACTATTTTTCTAACTGTCATTAATAATTCCTGATAATTCTCCTTTCATACCATATATACTTCCCCCCATTATATACTGCATCTTATTTTCAAATCTTTTCTGTATTATTTTCATAAATCTCTTGTAGTCTCTGTTATATTTTCTTTTTTCATATAAATTTTAATATCCAACTCCATAACTCCTTATGATTTAAACCTTCATTCAACCATTCGTTCATTAAACAGTTTTTCTATCATTCTTCTAGATTTTTATACATTTCATTTGCAATTCCATTTGGACCAGCTGCCCATTCTACATTTAACTGTTTAAACACATTTTCTAACTCATATAACGTAATCATCATCATCATCCCCTTTTTCCCATTTTCTACATGGGGTCGGGGTATCATGTTAACTGTCACCATCTCTATCAATTCAATGCCACACTCTTACCTTCTTCAACACTCATGCCTGATTGTCGCAGATCTTCTTTCACATAATCCATCCATCTCTTTGCTGGATGTCCTTGTTTCCTCTTACCTTCTTCCTGTCTGTCTCAAATCTTTTTCACCAGATTTTCTGCTTTTCTTCACGTGTCCAAACCAGTGTAATCTGTTCTCTTTGATCTTGTCTGTAACTGATGCTACTTTAGCTTCTGCACTTATGTCCTCATATCTTCATCTGTCCCACATTGTGCATCCTCCCACCCTTCTTAGGCACTTCATTTCCATCACCTCTAGCTTCTTCATCTGCTCTGCCTTTACTGCCCAGGTTTCTGTATCATACAATAGTACTGGCCACACCGTTGTCTTCTGCACCTTACTTTTCAGCTTTTTTGGCATTCTTCTTTCACAGACTACACCTGAAATTCTATGCCAATTGACTGTACCCCCTCTGATTCTAGCTTTGACCTCTTCATTCAGACTTCCATTTTCCTCAACCACCCCTCCCAGATACTTGAAGTTATTTGCCTGTTCCACTGTCTTCCCTTATATCTCAATTCTCAGCTTTTTCTGAATTCCCCAGTTTGCTGCCATTACCACTGTCTTATCTGTGCTTAGTTGCATCCCATGTGACTTCAGTTTCCCATTCCATTGCTCTGTACTTTGCTGGAGTCCTTGTTCAGAGTCTGTCTGTAATGCCACATCATCTGCATACAGCAGCTTTGTTATCTGTCCCCTCTGACCTGTTTGCTAATGTAGTCCATCGCCAGCATGAACAGCAGTGGGATCAGAGCTGAACACTGGTGTACACTTACTCCCAGTGGGAGTATGTGTACACTGGTGTACACTTACTCCCACTGGGAACCCCTCTGTGAGGCCAAACAGTTTGTACTTGAGTCATTGGGTCCTCGTAAATAGCCTGCAATAATTCTACCAATGTTTCTGGGATTTTGAACCACTGCAGTACTTCCCAGATCAGCTTTCTTAGGACCTTGTCATATGCTTTCTCCAACTGTAGGAATGCCGAGTTGGATTCTTTCCTCATCTCTAGCTTCTTCTGAACTATCTGTCTCACTGCAAACACCCTGCTCAGTTGTGCTGCATACTGATCTGAATCTGAACTGCTCAGCTGTCATCTTGCATTCTACTACTCTGCGTATCCATTTATCAATCACCGTCTCTAGAACTTTCATGCAATGTGATAGGAGTTTGATTCCTCTGTACTGCCCTCATTTGTGGATTCCCCATTGTTCTTGTACACTGGCATAAGTATGCTTGTTCTCCAGTCATTTGGGATATGCCTTTCTCTCCACATTACTATGAGTACCATCAGGAGCCATTTCTCCCCTTTCTCACCTGTTAGATACACTAAAGAGTTTAAAAAAATGAAAATAAGTAGAAAAAGCAAAACAAAATTGTATAGTCGTTACTATGCATGGTTGGCATCCATACCATGTGACATAACTATTCTGTGAGTAGCACATCTGCAAGGAGAATCGCAGATAATGGTGACATTTTCATTTTTGAAGTAATTACTAGCACAGGTGTGAGGAGTACTGGGGACAGGAACAACTTTTTAAGTTTTGAAGGTTGTCACATAATTCACCTTGAAAGAGAACAAAAATCAACTCATCAGCAGACTGCATGAAATCAAGCAAATACCAAAGTACTAACTTCAAAAGATTGCTTTCATGGACAGGATCCAAATGGTACTAAAAACTGTATAAAAAGACTCTAAAACTAAATGTTGGTAGCTGGGTATTTTGTAGGAACATTGTTCAGAGGTAAGTGAAAAATCATCATCTGTATCTGTATCGAAAAGCAAACCTTGTACAGTAAAATATGTAAGCTGTAACATGTAGTATGTGTAATCTGTTATATAGATAAGTTGCGTTATTAATAACTATGCTCAAATTGCTTTCAATGAAGTACAGTGTTGAAAAGTATATTTTTTAAAGATTTATCATTGCCCAGCATCTTAATCATACTTGCTGTGACCTTATCTGAGCCTACTACTTTCCCTGACTTAATTTTAATTAGTGCTATTCTCACTTCTTCTAGGGTAGGCTTCCCTTCTTCTCTCATCATAGGCTGTTTCTGGGGCAGTACAGCTTCTGTGCGGTTTTCTTCATTCAGAAGCTGCAGGAAATATTCCTTCCATCTGCCTTTGATGTCCTGTGGACTGGTAAGCAGGTTGTTGCTGGTATCACTTATGAAGAGTGTCTGACTATCCTCCTTATCTTTCTGTCTTTACCTTGCAACCTGATATAGTTTCTTTGTGCCAGTGCCACCTAATGAGTCACTTTTCAGAAGTTGGTAAAGTGCCTCTGATTCCATATCTGATACCCTATTCTTTGCTATTGCAACTACTTTCTTAACTTCTTTGTTAGCCAACCAGTATTCCTTCCTTGCCTGGTCGATCTTTTCTACCTCTCACTTTTTCCTGCACTCCTTCTTCCTTTTAATGACTTCCTGGACTTCTGCATTCCACCACCAGCTTTCCTTATGTACCCTATTTCCATACCTGACTCAGCCACATATCTCTTCTGTAGTCCTTACACATGCTGTTTTGAATGCTGCCATTCTTCAACTTAACATATTTCCTCCTCTACTTGGGGTGCTCATATAACGTAATCTCTTTTTCAGATTTTTTATTAATCTGTTCAGACAATTTTTTTTACTTTTCATGTCCATGCACTTTGTGTCATTTTCTTTCTAATCATTTCTTCCACATAACTTGCAACAATTTCCATAATATGTTGTTGATTTTTCTTTAAATTACCTTCTTTATGTTTCATCTCTCTCATCACACTATCCTCCCTCACTACCTAGATATGGTGATATCCCTTTCTTTCTGCCTTATAAAAATATCTTTGTTTATATAATAATTTCTTATTTTTTCATAACTTCTTTTGTAAAATTCTTTCTCTTTTTTGTATTAATCTCTATTATTATACTTTAAGTTCTCTTAACACATCTTTATATATTTTAACAAGTCTACTGTATATAATCGAAAACTCACTTTTTGGAAAATAAACAGTAGACCCACAGTTACGCGAAAGTGCACTTAAGCGAAAGTGCACTTCCGCTCACATTGGTTCAACGAACTGATAAAGAACAGAGAAACATTGTTTTTGCAGGGGGGCAAGCACCCCCCATTTGGGGGGCTGTGCCCCCACACCCCCTCCACTTAAATATACTCCAAAATCGCATTACAGTGGGGAAACACGTAAATTCCCTTTCCCCACTGTAGTGTGCTTCAGCACCTGTGTTCCTTAATGGTTCGTTGAAACGTACTTCGCAGAAGTGCACTTTTGCTTAAGTGCACTTTCGTGTAACCGAGGATCCACTGTTCGTTTTCGAACAAGTGGATTTTTGGTCTTTTACAGTAGACCCATTTTAGCATATTCCTGCATTTCTTTTTTCTTACTATATTCTGCAAGTATAAATAACTCCCTTTAGATTTTCATTTAAAAATAATCCATCATTCTGACCCACTATCATAGAATGCTTTCATAGTAATATGGTCCTTCCATAATTGAATAATTACTTTCTTGCATTTTTCATTCCATTCCATTTCATTTATTATTTTTACTCTTTCCTTTTTTTATATTCTCTATGATATATTTACAACCATATTGCCAAATGGTCTGAAAAACCTGTTAAAATAGTTTCTTCTTCTGTTATGCTATTCCTTCTAATACTATAAAGTATTCAGTTTCAGATTTTAAAGTAACCCTTCTGTATGTCCATGGTTTTCTATCTCATATAACCAATTTTCTACATTTCACAACTTCCATAATTTTTTACATATTTTCTTCTGTTTTATACCCCCTTAAACCACCGTTAAAATCTCATGTAATTATAATATGCATGTTTGCATCTACATAGTCTAATATCCTGTGAAATAAATGCTCCCTTTATTTACAAGTCACATAAGCATATATAGTTACAATTCTGTAAACCTTCCCCTGCCATGTTAAATCTACAATTGCTAGTCTTCCCATTTTAGCTAATATGATATCTAGAATCTTCAGTACTCTTCTGCATAATATTGTTATTCCTGAACACTGTTTGTTCGCCTTATTCTATATTATCTCCCCACTGAATATTTTTTGTTTCTACAATATTTCTTCATATGTTAGAATCTTTTGTCTTTCAAAATAATATCAATATCACAAGTATTACACCATTCTAAAATCCCTCTCCTTCTTATGTTTTTCATACTGTTTACATTAACTGAAAGAATTCTTAAATTATTCCTATCATTATTGCTTAATTTAGTAAGATATCAGTTGTGCAACTTTTTTAATTTATATTTATCATCCATTTTCTTTTCTTTTATATTAATACCTTTAAATTTCTTTTTTCTAACTTTATTGATAGAATTGTTTTCTCTTACCACTTTCCAACGTCTGTTTCTAATTCCTCTTCTTCATCTTTTCTTTTACTATTTCCTTTTTTCTTCTAAAGTTTCATCCATTTCTGTCTCTTCTTCATTTCTAGTTGGTTCTTTTATCATTAATCTGATATATAATACTTGATTCATTGTCTTTTTCTTTACATTTCATCCATATATATATATATATATATATATATATATATATATATATATACAATCTTTTATATCTGTGACATTCAAGTTCTCATTTCTTTGATTCATGTCCATTTGTACCATATATGTAACATTTTTTATCACGGTTATTAACTAAATACCCTTCTTTTCCACAAAAAAATGTTTTTGGTTGCCCCCAATATTTAATAAAACGTTTGTTGCCCTCAACATTTATGATACTTGGAACATGCACATTTTTTTCTGTTTCCATTTTTTAAATAGCGTTGCAGTCCCATTCCCCCACTCCATAACCCCCTATTTTCATAAACTTTTGAAATGCCCATTACTTTTTTTTACAAATATTTTAAGTATCCTTTTAAATTCTCTCTTTCCACCTCTGTTCGAAACTGTATATGTTTTTTCTTTCTTGTATCTCATAAAGATGCTTTAATCACATATTCAGTCCATGGATTATTAGTCTGTCTTTTTGCATACACCGACAAAAATGTTTCCATGTCTTGTGCAGTTTAAAAAAAAAAGTCACAAATCTTTATTAATCAAAATGAAAGCTCTTACCTCTCATGTGTTCATGCCATATGTAAAATTACATTGTCCTATACCTCATATCTGTTCAACTCCTGGCGTCTTTTGCTTTGTACTCGCACCACAAACTTTTTTTTTAAGTGTCTTCTTTTCTTTCTGTCACCCTTGAGTAGTCACCACTGTCTCTGCTAGGTTTTCTTAATTGTTCACTGTCCCCTTTTGATGTAATTTCTGCATCATCCTCCTGTATTTTTCATAATGTCTCCCCTCAATACTTTGCTCTCTGGCTCATTCTGTTCTATTTAAATCTTTAATAAATTATCCATCAGCCATCCCAATGGGAGGGTTGCAACTCTGGATTCCTCCCTAACAGATTCTTCCTTTTCACTAAATAACTACTTCTGAAATAATGCCTACAAATCCTCAACAACATCCACAACAACTTCCATTCAGCTGGCATTCACCTGTGTTCCTTCCAATGTATTCTCCATTGAGCTAGGAATGGGTCATGTGCATATACTCGGGTATGTCACTACCATGAGTAATGATCAGGGGTAGTTCTAGATGACCTGGCCAAATTTCCTCAGTAACACAAATACCACTTTGGGTCTCCCCTGAAAAGTGGCTACTAGCCTAGTGGGACTAACATGGCCAACAAAGGTTAAATAAAATAATACTAATGTACCTGTGATTATGTATTCTAATTATGGAAGAATTAGCCTATCATGTTAAACAGTTCTTAAGAGAGGAGGATAAGAAAGAAGTAAGGAAGGGTGATGAGATCCTTTCTTTTATTCTCTGGCAATTGCTTCCTTTGGAGTACTAATATATCAAAGGTACTGAAAGTGTTAGCATTTTTGGGAATTTAGTATGGTGTCTGATATAGAACTAAACTTGGGAAACTCTGACAAAGTCACCGGTGGTCAGTTACTATTTAGGTGAGTTTGGGTGGTATTGAGGAATCCTCTTTCTGAAATATCTGAGGGTCCTTTTAACCTTATCTTTGGAAAGTAGCATATTAATGAATTTGTTATTTTTAATCAAGAAGGTTATGACTGACCTCATGGATAAGGTATTTAAGTTATATGCAAATTCAGACAGGATTAAGGCACTTAAGACCATGGTTATGCCCCCTATTCTTATGTGCTTTTCAATCTCCCAATTCCAGCTGCTCACAAGGGGATACAGTTACTTCAAAAAGAAATGGACAAGGTTTTTTTTTTTTTGTAGATTTGGAGCATAGGATTTATGTACCTAATGCTCAAATCCTCACCTGCTTTGAAGGCTGGAGATGCCCAAATATAACAAGATATCTGTTAAAACCAGACAAGGAAACAAAACAAATTCACCACAAAGGACCAGTAACCGGATTCCTCCCAAGTAGAATTATTGCACAAAATCGATCTTTACAAAATCTATAACAAGATATCTGGTTTCGGTCCAGGTAGCTCAAATTATTAGAGCAGGAAAATGGAGGCCATCAGTACATAGTGACTGAGCAGATTAGGGAGTATATCAAGAGGATGGATAGTTTGTGTGGCAAAGGAATGTGTATGCTATGGTGACTGCAAGTGGAGTCTGGGCCCTACTAATAATATATGAGACCACCCAAAGGTGACTGAGTGAATTGATTTCACATCATCGAATCACTGATGGGGAAAAAAGGGTTAACATGTTGGAACTAAATCTGTTATTTTGATTAAACTAATCATGTAAGTGCTCTTCAGCAATTGCATTCTGCTTGCCGGTAAGCCATTAGACCTCAGGAATTTGTTTAAAGTGTTCAGATTTGTAAAGTAATACTTACTTTTTTCTCTTGTCTTGGTTGGCTCTGACCTGCTCCGTTCGCCCTCGCTAATGCTTGGGCTCTCTCCGCTCCCCTGCCCTGCCCCTTAGTACCTCCCGCCCCCACTACCTCTACATTTATAGTAATCACAGCCACACCCACAGCTCACCCTCACATCACCTCCACCAATCACAGCTCCTCAAGTCATATCACAGTATACCACACCAACTTGCTCCACAGAAAATACTCCCAATCACTCTCATTCTCACTAGGCATTTTTACATTACCCACATTACTTCCCCATCCACATATAGTGCAACCCTATAATACCTATTCAGACCCCCCCCCCACCTAGAAACAACTTAAACTTTATAACCATGACTATCACACAACTAAGTCTAGTCTGTCGTCTCATAATTCTTTATAACACCACAAGTTATCACTCTAGCAATATCCCTAAACTTAGTAGCACAACACTACATTATGCACTTTTGTATACAGACACCACACATTATAATAATATCTGCTCACAGTTATTCAAGAACTACATAACGGACCAATTCAGAACTAAACACATATGCTCTCATTCCTACTCCAAAAAAACACAGTACTTTCTCACACTCCTCATCAAACTCCAACATATGTATAACCATTTTAACTCCAGGCTCACCATAAGTGGGGATATCCACCCCAACCCAGGCCCAAATCCATCCTGTCCAACACAAACTGCTCCAACACAAATGTCAGAACATAACACCCCCACTTTCTTCATCCCTGGGCAAATCAACAACAGCAGCAAAACCAACCATCTTTTAATGCTAAATATTAATATTAGAAGTATCAAAAATAAAATACCTGAACTCCAGGCCACAATAGCACACTACTCCCCAGACATAGTTGCTTTAACAGAAACCTGGATAAAAAAACATAGCTAACTCAGAAGTACTCCCTACCGGCTACAATATCATTAGACAAGACAGACCACTTCGTAAAGGGGGTGGAACTGCCTTACTGTACAAGTCCAACTTAACTGTCCATCAATTACCAAACTCCTACCCCTCCCCCAATAATTGGGACATACTTATCTCACAACTTCAACTTCACCCTAAAAAGGTCATCACCACAATTGTGATCTATATTCCACCTGGTAATACACCTGCTAGCCTTGAAGACTTCTTATCCTAGTGTTCTTCCACATACTCACAAGAAACCATTATTCTGGGGGACTTCAACCTAGATTGGTTCACCTGTATATCAGAACCACCGAGTAATCTAATAAATCTTCATGGCTACCAGCAGCTAGTCCAAATTCAAACTAGATGTGATAAAAAATCTAAAAGGGAATCCATCCTTGACTGGGTCCTAACTAACAACCCTACATTGTACCCTCACACAGGCAGTCTCCCAGACACCTTACGTGACCACAACATAATATACTTTTTACATAGTAGAACAAGCATATGCAAAACCACTAACTATATATCCCCTAGAAACACAAAAAAATTCTCTCCTGAGGTCCTCAACACTTTACTCTATAACTGTGACTGGATCCCCCCTAAAAACTCTCCCACTTGACCAGGCTGTAGCATATTTCAACAAAACATTTCTACAACACCTAGACACTGTCGCTCCATTGCACAAAATCAAGGTTAGAACCTCTACAAACCCCTGGCTCAGTAAAGAAACCAAACAAATCCTCAAGTCCAGAGACACTGCCTGCTTTACTGTCAAAAAAACAAAGAAACACAAAGCCTAACTAAGTACCAAGAACTGCGCAACCGTGCAAAAAATGCATTAGGTTGGACAAAAAATCCTACTACACAACATTACAAACTAAATACCAGCACAACCCACAAAAATTTTGGAAAAATGTAAACCAGCTACTAAAATCCACCCAAAAGGCTACCCCCAAACCAACCACCCCTGACACTAAAGTTCCCATCGAAACACAATTCAACTCCCACTTTGTGAACTCAATTCTATCCTTAGTATCACAGGACAGTTCCTTCCTCACTGTCCCCCCAACACAAATAACACTAATACAAGCTTTACCCTCAAAACAGTTTCCACCACTTCAATCAAAAGCATGTTCTCCAAACTAAAAACCTCATCAACAGCAGCCGACCTACTCCCCAGCTATTTCTTAAAACTCACAGCAAATGCTATTGCTATTGCAGTCTCCACTCTCATAAACAGATCAATTGTTAAAAACTATGTGCCCAAACTCTGGAAAATATCCTGTGTTACACCCATACATAAAGGCGGGACCTCCACTGAACTTAATATCTACAGACCCATTGCTTTACTCTCCCCCCTGGCCAAAATCCTAGAAAAATGCATCCATACCCAGATGCTAAACTATCTCCTAGACAGCAGCATCCTGTCACCTACTCAGCATGGTTTCAGACCTGCCCATAGTACCACTACAGCCCTCCTCTGCTTCACGGACACAATAAACCATCTCAAAAATGAAGGCCTACAAGTGTAAACTCTTTTTTGGATATGTCCAAAGCATTTGACACAGTCTCACACCAAATCCTGCTAAACAAACTAAACCAATATCACCTATCAAATTCCACTCTTACCTGGTTCCAAAGCCACTTAACTGACAGGTACCAAGCTGTGAAATGACAAAATTCTCTCTCTCTCCTAAGCTGCCCATAACTATAGGAGTCTCACAGGGTTCTGTCTTAGGACCACTACTATTCACAGTCTTCACAAATGCTCTCCATACCTCCACACAGCATGCATCTATAATTCAGTATGCAGATGACACTACCTTAATCTGTGCTGCAAAAAACATTCCCACCCTCCTGCAAACAACTCAACTAGCATTCTCTGACATTGAAAACTACCTTACCAAAGCCCAACTTATCCTCAATCCAAAGAAAACTCAGCTTATGATTATAACCAGTTCTAACAAAAACACTAACAGTCAATTCACTGTCTACTCCACAAATGCTACTCCAATTGCCCCAGTGGCACAGGCTAAGCTATTGGGAATAACCATAGACTCCCACCTAAAATTTGATAGTCATCTCAACTTAACTATTAAAAAAGTACATGCCAAACTGGGGTCACTCTACCGTATCAAACCATTTCTTACCAACAACACAAGATCAGCCATTGCTCGCTCCCAACTTCTATCCACCCTACTCTATGCATCTCCCATTCTGACTAATCTCAACAAAACTGAACTAAGCAAAATGGAAGCCTGCTATAACAGAATTGCCCACTTTGCTGTAAATTGCTCATATAGAACTCATCACTGTACTGCTTTGAGACAGCTCCACTGGCTTGAACTGCCCAACCTCCTAAACTACAATCAGCTCTGCCTCTGTCATTCTATCTATTACCTCCCCAATAAGTGTCCTGCCCTCAAAAACCTAGTACAACATCACTCAGCCAAAAGGCCTCTTAGATCATCAAGCAAACTACTACTAGAAGTCACCAACAGCTACAATAGCTTTGGAGATGCACTATATAGTAGTTCAGTGGCTAAACAATGGAACTCTGTCCCCATTAGCATTCAAAACACATCATCCAAGGCCTCCTTAAAGACCTCATCGGGCAACATCTCAAGCAAAGATGGCAGTGCCATGATTGCTCCCCAGGCTAGTGAAAGCGGATAACATATACATACTAAATCTAGAGCACTTGATAATAGTTTTCAATCTTACTCACAAACTGGCTAATCTACAATGTATGTACTGTACCTGTGTACTATGTATCTATTCTACCTATGTTCCAAATTTCAGCTGTACACCACAAATCTATTAATTACCTTTATTTTTAAAATTAATATTTTTTTGTTTGTTCTGTAACTGTTTATGTGCCGCATACCACTGTAAAAATATGTCTCTTGTAATTGGTGTGTATACTGATCATGTCTAAATAGCTAAATGTGTCTGTAATTTTTCTTTGTGGAGCTTTTCTCCCTGGGCCTCTGCTGAAAAAGGGCCTTTTCGGCTCAGTCAGACACCCCCGGTTAACAAATGTAAAATAAAAAAATAAGTAAATAAATGTGAAATACTTCACTGTTTAACAAACTGAATTTGTACTGAAGCCACTGGAATGGTTTGACTTCTGTAACTGGTAAATACATGACAGAGTTATCAAAAGAAGTTTAGAATTCTACCTTGGAAGAAATGGTGTTATGTCAGAAAATGGGAGAAACAGGACTAATATACAAAGATATCAGGCAGAATAAGGCTGAAGTGCCTAAAAAACATATGAGGGCCAGATGGACTAAGGAAGAAACATTCTGCTGAGCGTTCAGGATTGGAAAGAGGTATGGAAAGCACCATATTTATTTAAGAGTTGGTTCATGTGCAGAGATACTGAAATGTAGTTAATATATGCCTGGTGCTATCCCCCCCATCAAAATGATATTGGTGGGCACAAAAGGGAATAATGCCTGTTGAGGCTATGGACATAAATCATGCAGGTATAATGTGTATGTTCTAGGAAATGTAAAATGATGAGCCCTGCTTATGATGATCAGCTACATGTAATGGAGAGCATATACACTGTTAAGCTAACAGGGTACTGAAATTCTTTGGATATTGGGTATAATGAAGTAAAACAGGTTATCTACTGGCCATTTTACAAGTGTTTTGGGTATTAGCTAATGTGATAAAACAGTGTGTGCAGCCAGTTGGAAATGCTCTTCTCCATAAATGATAAAATGTTAAAGTTTACCCTTGAGCAACTTATAAGCAAGACACTTTTTTCTTTAAGGATCCTGGTCTATCTCATGTTATTCCATATGAATTGCAAGAAGTGTTTTAAAATGTTGGTTTATCTGTATAAAGAGGTAGTTCTGAAGGTAAAATTGCTGTGAATGATCAGGTATCAGTCATGCTCTGTAAATAATGAAAACAATTTGTGAATTGTTATAAATGATGCTAAGAAATTATTTTTTTCCCCGACTGATTTTTCTTTCTGATGAGAAATTATTGTTCTCAGAAGAGTTAACGGTGATTTTGATTATTACTTGCAGGTGATAAGAGGGTTGCAGAAACTATGTCAGTTTATATATTTGGAAATCCATCTTCACTACCCCTTGCATAAAGGGGGAACTCAACTGACCCATCTAACTTTCATCCAGTTGCCATCCTCTCTCCATAGGTTCATAGGTTCATAGGTTGGTACTAGGCTATCAGCCCTAGGGCCTATATAAGCCTAACCATAACAATTCCCTGGCTATTTCTTCCCACACTGTTTACTTCCCTGGACCCCACTCTCAACTCCTAAACTATCTCCTAGAACATAACCTCCTCACACACTCCCAACATGTCTTCCACCCTAATCACAGCACCTCTACAGCCCTGAAACAAAAAAAACTTTACAAACGATGAAAAAAGAAGAAAGAAAGAAAGAAAAGAGAAAAGAAAAGAAAAAAGAAAAAAAGAAAAAAACGGAGGCTACAAATCACGCCAGTCAAATTAGAACCAAATTCCTTTACTAAACTTAGTAAGCGCTTTCATGCAAAACGTTGCTTGCACTTCTTCAGACAAAGTTATAATAAAACACGTAACATTTTATATAAAAGTACCTAAGCCAAGCCCCAAATTAATTAATTAACCTACCCTTAATTTAATTAGCAATTTTACAACAATTAATGACTGGTTTAAAACTGCAGGCTCACAAGGTACATAAAAAATGTTATTGAACCATACCAACTACCAATAACACAATGATATGTGTTCCATCAAATGTTTGCTTAATATTAAAGCTTTGCAGAGATAGATTTTTTTTTACATATATAGTATTTATACATATATATAATAATAATTTTTGTGACATATTTAAACGATTAGGTATTTTATTTTATTTTTATTTTTCTGTATATAAAAAAGAACAATGAATTATTGGATATTGAAAATTTTGATTTATTTCCCCGTATGTAAAAATAAGCTACATCTTAGGTATATGTTTTTGGTAGTTGGTATGGTTCAATAACATTTTTTATGTACCTTGTGAGCCTGCAGTTTTAAACCAGTCATTAATTGTTGTAAAATTGCTAATTAAATTAAGGGTAGGTTAATTAATTAATTTGGGGCTTGGCTTAGGTACTTTTATATAAAATATTACGTGTTTTATTCTAACTTTGTCTGAAGAAGTGCAAGCAACGTTTTGCATGAAAGCGCTTACTAAGTTTAGTAAATGAATTTGGTTCTAATTTGACTGGCACCTCTACAGCCCTCCTATCTTTCACACACTGAATAGCCGAAGCTCGAGACAAAGACCTCCTAGTTTCCAGCCTGTTCCTCGACCTCTCAAAAGCCTTCGAGACTGTCTCTCACCCTCTGCTTCTAACTAACCTTTCTAACTTCAATCTAGCTCCCACCTCCCTAACCTTTTTCTCTAGTTATCTCTTTGACAGACAGCAGTCTGTTTGTTGGCTCTCCTCCTGCTCTCCTCCTGCTCACCCTGCCTCCCAGTAACCACTGGGGTGCCTCAAGGCTCCATCCTTGGACCCCTCCTATTCACCATCTTTACAAATGATCTATATACCTCCTGCAAACAATCTATACTAGTCCAATATGCCAACGATTCAACTCTCATCTGCACATCCAACAATATCTCCGACCTTCACACACTCACCCAGGACACCTTTCTTTCTGTAGAAAAATAGCTTGCTGAAAATCTTGTTATCCTAAACCCCAAGAAAACCAAACTTCTGCTATTCTTCCCATGGACTCTCTCTAACCTAAAGTCTAACCTTCTTATCTCATCCTCTGATAACACCACCATTCAACCTGACTCCCACACAAAACTTTTAGGACCCATCATTGATGATGAACTTAAATTTAACCTACACATCCTTCAAAGTATAAAGACAACTCACCAAAAGCTTGGTATGCTCTACCGAAATCGTAGATTCCTGACCTATGATGCCAGACTGTCCCTGTCACAGACTCTTCTTCTCCCCTCCCTACTCTATGCCACTCCTATATTAACTAATATTCAAGCAACTATCCTGGCCAAACTCCAACAAACGTACCACAGAATAGCAAGGTTTATCACAACCTCCCCACATAACTCACACCACTGCATCTCACTCAACTCACTACAATGGCTAGAACTCCAACAATAACTTCTACTATCTCAGTTACAAATTATTCATTCCATACTTTATAAACCATCTTGTCGGTGTTGGTGTTACTGCAGGTGTTACATTAGTAAGGGGTGAGTCTCTCACAAAGGATGATGACTAGGCTTGAAAAAAGCTGCAAAGGGCAGTTAGCTTAGTACTAACCTATGAACCTATGAACCTATTCCCTGTCCTGTCTTCCTTGGTATCCATCTACACACCAACTCGCACACTTCAGACATCTAACCAACAACTCCTAAACATCTACGAACAAAAAAAATCTATTGGTAGATTACTTTACAAATCCCCCCTATCCCAGGCATGGAATAACCTCCCATCCCAATTACGCTCCATCTCACCCTTTACAATTTAAGAAAGAACTCAAACTACACTTTATTAGAACCCAAAGTTGTTCCTGCCATGGCCCTACTAGCTCCACTTTCTCTCTGTAGTGCACTCTTCATTACAACTTCACAGCACACTTTATTCTCATTCCAGTACAATTTCTGTTGTACCACCATTAAATACATTCCTCTCTGTATCTTATTTCTCTCACATCTATTTTTCGCCAACATCTTTTTTCAACCCTAGACACTCTTTTCACCCCTCTCATGGTTCCTATTATTTACCTTACTACACCAGTTATAAAATTAGATACTTACACCACTCACACATGAAAAAAAAACTTTTTTTGTTTGGTGTGCCTTTGTAATTACATAATATATTTGAACTTGTACTGTTTTAGCCAATTAATGATTGTTTTAATCTCTAATGCATGTTATTATTGTACTCAACTGTTATGTATACTTAATCTCTCTGTCTGTAATTGGAGCTTTTCTCCTCGGGTCTCCACTGAAAATAGGCTCCTAGCCCAGCTGGACTAACCCAGTTAACAAATGTAAATAAATAAATAAATGTAATTGATATGCCTATACCTTTGAGATTGTTATGTATAGTCATGGTCATTGCTGAACCTTGTAGGTAATGTAAATAGTTATAAACTGTAATTTTGTGGGCTGTTAAATGTACAACAATAAAATTAATACAAAAATTACTAATGTTATAACTGACGCCATCACTGAGGATGGAGGAGGAAGTAAGAGAAGCTTCTACCAGATGTGTCTACATGTCATGAGCACAGACATACTAAGATAAAGAAAAGATAAGGAAAAACGACTAAAGAGAGAAACACCAAATACAGCCTGCAAGACAAAGTCGCAAAATAAAGTCCTTGCATTTATGTATATCCAAAACATACTACCTGTATATAAATACATACATACACAACTTGTGAATACTCTATAGCATTATATAATTGTTTTACAGTAGGTCTGAAATTGAAAAAGCGCTGTATATCTAATGGTACTGCGTAAGAGTGTGTTTCCTTTTGTTTATATAGCTGGACTGTGTATCATTTACAGAGCAAATAAAGAAAAGTATCACCTACAGGTCCGATCCCATCTGTTGATCTAACAGGCGTGCTGTTAATGTTAAGTTAGAAAAAACTACAATAGTACTAGTAAAGATTAAAGACTAGTTACTTCAACAAGTAGCATGGGGGGGGCTCAAGCTCAGTAAATGATAGGATGTACAAGAGTTGAGAAGGTAAAAGTTGGTGCTGAAGGGTCATTTTTTTAGTGGTTAATTTCTGATTCTGAGCTGACCTTTATCGATTACATACATCTGCTCAAGTTCAGAATCTACATCCCGTGGTGGGATTATTCCAAGTATTTTCTTCAAAGTAAATGACTTTCAGGGTTTAAACAGCAGCTTGTTTTCTGTGAAAATATTGATCTTTCTCTTTCTTTGTTGGCACACTTCTGTCTTGGCTCTTTTTTGCATACAATACTGTAGATTGCATGATTCTTAACACACTTTTGTCTGAATGACAGGCTCCACGTTATCCTCGAGGTCTTCTACCAGAGTTTGTTTTCAGCTTCTTGAAAGTTTATCATCTATACACGTAAGGCAGTACATGTATACACTTAGTAAATGTATACACCTAGACAGTGCACCTCTACAATTAGACAGTACATGTATACACCTAGACAGTGCATCTATACAATTAGACAGTACATGTACACACTTAAGACTATACATGTATACACTTATACAATACACATATACACTTACAGTACACGTATACACCTAGACAGTGCACCTATACAATTAGACAGTACATGTACACACTTAGACAATACATGTATACACTTATACAATACACATATACAATTAGACAGTACATCAATACACCTACACAGTACATGTATACACTTAGACAGTACACCTGTATGCTTAATACACCTATATACTTAGCCCACCTGTTCACTTAGTACATACATATACATATACAGTACATCTATACACTTAGATAGTACACCTGTACACTTAGTGCACCTGTATTCTTACACGGTACATCACATGTATATACTTAGCACACATATACACTCAGACTGTACATGTATATACTTAGTACACCTGTATACTTACACAATACATCTATACTTTTAGATAGTACACCTGCACTTAAACTGTACAGCTGTATAATTAGATAGTGCATCAATAAACCTACATGGTACAACTCTGACTGAATGCTGTGGAGAGATAGGACAGTGAGTTTACATATGAAAGAGCAATGGCCGACACATAATGAAACTGAAGAGAACATGCCATAGGAAGATGCTATAGAACTTTCTACAGAATGCCCACAGAAAATGGAGAACAAAAAATGTGCCCTAAGTTTACAAGAAAATGAGCTAAAAAAGAGTTGTTTGTTTTACTAGAGATAGATAGACATATTAAGATCAATGAAACAAATAGAATGCAGAAGGTCAATAAAACCCAAAAACTCAGAAGTTTTATAAAAACAAATGAACACAGTAATTAAGCCTGTCCATAGAGATCCTTGTGTTATAACAGAAGTAAACAGGATATATTACTGTGCAGCTAAATTAATAACTTACTAAATTCTACCACAAGAACAGAGGGTAGTGAGGGAAAGGAAGGGGAGAAATCAGATACCATCATGGAAGTATCAAATAGAAGTGTTACTGTTAGAGGAATATAGAAAAGGGAACAGATCAACAAAAATACTAAGAAAAATAGACTTGGTTAAAAACTGTGCACAGTATTAGAACCGGTCAGGATCTATCATGCACTATCGCAAATAAAAAATCTCAGCACAGGCGGAAAAACTTAGAAGATACACAGATAAATGTAAAGGAAAAGTACAAAATAAACAATTTATTGATGACCCAAAAAGTTTTATAGAGGATCAGGAAACAAGGTAAAAGGAATTGAAAGACTATGAAAAAAGAAGAAATAGATAAACTTTGAAAAAGTATTTATGAAGATCCTGTGGAACATAACAAAGTTGCTAAATGGATAGAAGTAAAAGAAAGAATAAGAAGTTCAAAGATACAGGATATGAAATGGGATGAAGTAACAGCCAGAGAGATTGAAACAAAATTAAGAAAAGCCTCTAAATGGAAAACCCCAGACCCAGATGCAGTACCTAACTTCTGGTTAAAAGTATTAACATCTTTGCACAAAGATTTAGCTATGAGTAGGAACTATTTATATGCACACCCCGAACATACACCAGCCTGGCTAACAACAGGAAAAACAATGCTCCCACTTAAGAGTGAATCTGCAAGCTACCCTAAAATTATAGACCAATAACTTGCCTTCCAACAATGTATAAATTATGCACTGGAATTGATGCTGGCAGAGTTTAGTCATTTAGAAGAAATCTCAATTATAACAGTAGAACAAAAGGGCAATAAAGTCATGTGGAACAAAGGATCATTTGTTGTTAAATAAAGTCATAGTGGAGAACTGTAAAAGGGGAAGAATCTAAGTATGGCAAGGACTGACTGCAAAAAAGCATTTGACAGTATCCCACATTCATGCAGAAAAGAGTGCTTAAAAATATACAAGATACACCCTATACTGATAAACTACATTACAGGGACCATGAAACAGTGGCAAACCACTTTGCAGTTAAACCATGATAAAATTATTATTCCGGGGGTAAAAATCCAAAGGGGGATATTCCAGGGTGACTCTCTGTCACCACTGCTCTTTTGCCTTGCCCTTAACCCATTAAGCTGTCTGCTTAACAGATTAGGCCATGGCTATAATGTGGCTCCCGGAAAGCAACAAAGTGTAAAGACTTCTCGTTTTCTCTTTGTCAGTGATTTAAAACTGTATAGCTCATCAGTTGAGGAAGCGAAAGCACAATTGCAAGTAGTCAAAACTTTTTCAGATGAAATAAGAATGTCATTTGGTCTTGATAAATGTGCAAACGCAACCTTTAAAGCAGGAAAGCTGCAGCACCAAGAAAACAACATTTTGGGACGAGAATGTGATTTAAAATAACTTGAGCAAGAGGGAGTGTATAAATATTTGGGAATTGATGAAGGATCAATAATAAAACATGAATAAATGCAATTAAATTTGGTAAGGAATATTTTAGAAGACTTAAATTAATCCTGAAAACAGCATTGACATCTAGGAACAAAATTAAAGTTATAAACCAATTTGCTCTTTCTGTCTTAACGTGGAGTTTTGGAGTGATTGACTGGCCCCAAAAGGTGTTGGATAGATTAGACAGGAAAACAAGAAGGATGCTTCATGCTGATCAAATGATTTATAAAAATAAGTGCATACGAACATTATATATTCCCCGTTCTGAAGGAGGTATGGGCCTTCATGAAACTGATTACATCTATAGATCTACAATCATGGAACTGCATACATATCTGTTGACCTCACAAGACCCAAATATAGTGAAAGTTTTGAAACACAAGGAGAATAAATCTAAGATAACTTCCCTTCTTAGTCTAGCAGAAGCATATTGGCATCAAGCAGGAATGGAAATCAAACCAGAAGTAAATAAAAATAACTGAATGTGCCAAAAAACAAAAGAAAGAATATAAGGTGAAGGATCAGATGCGATGGCAAGAAATGCAGAAAATGCATAAATATAGTTGCAAGTACAGAAAACTTCTGGAAGAATCTCATTTGATCAGGAATGAACACAGGAATGGTTAAGTAGAGGCGAATTCAAACCAAGAGATGAAAGGTTAATATTGGCGGCCCAATATAGTGGGCTACGTACACATTGATTTACACAATCCATTAAATATGTGGGAGAAACAGACAGATGTAAGTTTTGTAAAACAGAATTTTTTAACAGTTGCACACCTTGTTGCTGGTTGTGATATACTAATGGCAGAAGGACTGCATACTGAAAGGCATAATAATGTGGCAAGACTGCTACACTGGGGATTGTGCAAATATTATATTGAAGTCCCCGAAAAACATTGGAAACATGAGCCACAAAGCATCACAAAAAATTATGGTCTACATCCAATGGGATCACCCAATACCAACAGTTCAAAAGATAGATGTGAGAAAACCAGACATAGTAGTCCATGAAAGAAGACAAAAGTGGCATTGATCATTAAAATCAGTACACCCAGTGACTACAGTGTTTTGTGTACAGAGTGACAGAAAGTCATAAAATATCAGGATTTGCAGGCAGAAATGATAGCAATGTAGAAAAAAGATACCCAGACAGTTCCAATAGTAGTAGGAGCAATGGGTCTTATAAAAAATAATCTACAATCGTACTTAGATATGTTATCAGTACATGTAACTCCATATGGATTGCAGAAGAAGTTATTACTGGGCACATTGTGGGTGCTGCGAAAAGCATTTCTGTCTGACATCAAATATTGAAACAATGCTAATTTCATGAACTTTAATCATACTTTGACTTAGGAATCAGGTCCATTCCTTCATGGTATTAGGAAACCTAAAAGATTTAGAGAAATTAAAAAAAATATATACAGGTATACATTTAGACAGTACACCTGTATGCTTAATACACCTGTATAGGATCATAGAAAAACATACATGTATACATTTAGACAGTACACCTGTATGCTTAATACACCTGTATAGGATCATAGGATCATAAGAAGTTACTGGGCTACTGGCCCTGAGGCCCTTACAAGCCTAGCCAATAATTTACCCATGTTCCGACAAGTCAGTACCTGATGCATTGTCCAGCAGGGTCACAGGTGGAATTCCAGGGGTGTATTTTCTGTTCCACATCCAGTTATCCAGGTTGCACTTAAAAAGGGTTAATGAGGTACTCAGCTTGACGTGGAGAGGGAGTCTTTTCCACAAAAGGAGGAATCTCTGGGACACAAATCTGTCCCACCAAGTCCTATTGCAAAACTCAGTTCCCACTGATTACCACATCGATGGGAGCCCACTGAACACTAAAAGCGCTATAAGAGATCTGCAGACACAGGTTGACAGCAGCCTCTCCTTCAACCACCATATTGAAAGTGTGGTCAGAAAGTCCTTCTATTTGGCACATCTCATTGCCAAGGGTTTTCCCTCATTAGGCCAGTCATAGAGTATAATGCCCCATTTGGCATGTACCTCACTAAACACATGCAACAGCTGGAAAGGCCACAAAATTATCTCACGAAGAGGATCCTAGGCCTTAAACACATGTCTTACATGGGCAGACTAAAAAAACTCCAGCTATTCTCTGTGTCATATCATCTACTAAGAGGTGATTTCTGCTTTACTTACAAAGCCATGTCTGACCCAGCTCTGTTAGAAATGCTACATCTAAAGAAATCCCAATCCCTCCACACCACGTTCTCCAGAGACCTCCATCTCATTACCACAATCAACAGGACATGCTGGAGGGACAGTTTCATAACCCAGAGACTACCCATGCTCTGGAATAGAATTCCCATACATGTCAAACAGAGCACCTCACTAGCCCTTTTCAAGAGAAATCTTGATGAGTGGATGGGAAATAGAAAGTTCACCCCAGGGATCACTCCACTGGCTCTAATTGATAGAGGCACTGGGAACTAACATCGGGCAGCACGATACCAGGGCACTTCTATGGGCGAGGTTTGAAAAGGCTCCAGGGCCATTAGCCTAGTACACACCTATGAACCAGGTTGAGGTCATGCATACAGGTTACTCGAGTGGAGCTTGACTTGCAGATATGAAGCAGTCCCATCAGGTACATGCCGAAAGGGATATTGTACTCAATAATCGGTCTTATAATGGAAGAATACAGGGATGTTATGACCTCCTTGTCCCTGGATGAGATACCCTTGCTGATAAGGTGGGCCATATATAAAGCTTTCCATACAACAGAGGCAATATGGTGGTCAAAAGTCAATTTGCTATGAACCTGGGTGCCCAAGTCCCTCATGACTGATTGTATGCTTAGAACCTTGTTATTAATGTGATAATTTGTGGGAATGTCACTCTCCCCATAGGGGATGATGATGCATTTTTTGGCATTCAGTACACCTGTTCACTTAGACAGTACATGTATATACTTAAACAGTACGTCGATATACTTAGATAGTGCACCTGTTGACTTAGACAGTACACCTGTATACTTACACAGTACATCTATAACTTTAGTTTTCAATTAGCAATAATCACACCTTGGATAAACCTCTTTGGCTATGATACTGCCACTGTGCAAAGCTAGAACATCTATACTTTTAGACAGTACACCTGTACACTTAAACAGTACACCTGTATACATAGACAGTACATCTGTACACTTAAACTGTATATGTATACACTCAGACAGTACACCTGTATACATAGACAGTACAGCTGTACATTTAAACTGTATATGTATACACTCAGACAGTACACCTGTATACGTAGACAGTGCATCTGTACACTTAAACTGTATATGTATACACTCAGACAGTACACCTGTATATGTAGACAGTGCATCTGTACACTTAAACTGTATATGTATACACTCAGACAGTACACCTGTATACGTAGACAGTGCATCTGTAAACTTAAACTGTATATGTATACACTCAGACAGTACACCTATATACGTAGACAGTGCATCTGTACACTTAAACTATATATGTATACACTTAGATAGTACACCTGTACTGTGCATTTTCTGTTGCCTGTTTAGAAAAAAATATATATATATCCTTGTTTTCCCGCCTTTCCTGAGCTAGAATAGTCCCTAATACAGGTATTACTGTATTCTGGACTTTAGAATAGTTCCTGTGTTGCCCATATCCTTACTTGGATAGAAGGAAGCTTCTTTGTTCACCAGTGGGAGTGGGGAGCTTTGAGCAGCCTATCTGTCCATGGAGGAGTGATCTCATTACAGAATCTTGTTGTTTATTGGCCGTTTTGGGCTAATTCTTAGCTCTTTTAAGTCCCCTGTTTAAAAACCTGATTTGGCATGTTTTTTTCACTTGTTCCAACTCAGCAAAGCTCCTCGTAGTCCTGCAGAGTGGTGCTAGCAGCAGAGAGATGAAAAAGAGTGACTGCTACCAGATTTAAGAACCTTTTACTGCTTTTACCTTTGCGACTGTAGATTCTCACCAAAAAGCGAGTAAAAACTGCTTTTTTGTTAGAATTAAGCATTTTTTTTTTGCATTTATTTAATACCTGCACTGTAAAGTTTGTCTTTTTGTTGATTTAACGGTTGAGGCTGCTCACTCAAGTGTGATAGCCTGTGTAAAGTACTTACTGTGCATTTTCTGTTGCCTGTTTAGAAAAAAAGAAAAAAACAAAAATATATCCTTGTTTTCCCACCTTTCCTGAGCTAGAATAGTCCCTAATACAGGTATTGCTGTATTCTGGACTTTAGAATAGTTCCTGTGTTGCCCATATCCTTACTTGGATACAAGGAAGCTTCTTTGTTCACCAGTGGGAGTGGGGAGCTTTGAGCAGCCTATCTGGCCTTGGAGGAGTGATCTCAGCATAGAATCTTGTTGTTTACTGGCTGTTTTGGGCTAATTCCTAGCTCTTTCAAGTCCCCTGTTTAAAAACCCACTTGGAGCGTTTTTTGCCCTTGTTCCGACTCTGCAAAGCTCCTCGTGGTCCTGCAGAGTGGTGCTAGCAACAGAGAGATGAAAAAGAGTGACTGCTACCAGATTTAAGTAACTTTTACTGTCTTTACCTTTGCGACTGTCTATTCTCGCCGAAAAGCAAGTAAAAAACAGCTCTTTTGTTAGAATTAAGCTTGTTTTTTGCGTTTATTTAATACCTGCACTTTAAAGTTTGTCTTTTTGTTGATTTAACTGTTGAGGCTGCTCACTCAAGTGTGCTAGCCTGTGTAAAGTATTTACTGTGCATTTTCTGTTGCCTGTTTAGAAAAAAAAAAAATCCTTGTTTTCCCGCCTTTCCTGAGCTAGAATAGTCCCTAATACAGGTATTGCTGTATTCTGGACTTTAGAATAGTTCCTGTGTTGCCCATATCCTTACTTGGATAGAAGGAAGCTTCTTTGTTCACCAGTGGGAGTGGGGAGCTTTGAGCAGCCTATCTGTCCCTGGAGGAGTGATCTCAGCACAGAATCTTGTTGTTTATTGGCCGTTTTGGGCTAATTCCTAGCTCTTTCAAGTCCCCTGTTTAAAAACCTGCTTTGGCATGGTTTTTGCGCTTGTTCTGACTCAGCAAAGCTCCTCGTGGTCCTGCAGAGTGGTGCTAGCAGCAGAGAGATGAAAAAGAGTGACTGCTACCAGATTTAAGTACCTTTTACTGCCTTTACCTTTGTGACTGTCTATTCTCACCGAAAAGCAAGTAAAAACTGCTCTTTTGTTAGAATTAAGCTGGTTTTCTGCATTTATTTAATACCTGCACTTTAAAGTTTGTCTTTTTGTTGATTTAACTGTTGAGGCTGCTCACTCAAGTGCACTAGCCTGTGTAAAGTATTTACTGTGCATTTTCTGTTGCCTGTTTAGAAAAAAAGAAAAAAATATATATCCTTGTTTTCCTGCCTTTTCTGAGCTAGAATAGTCCCTAATACAGGTATTGCTGTATTCTGGACTTTAGAATAGTTCCTGTGTTGCCCATATCCTTACTTGGATAGAAGGAAGCTTATTTGTTCACCAGTGGAAGTGGGGAGCTTTAAGCATCCTATCTGTCTCTGGAGGAGTGATCTCAGCACAGAATCTTGCTGTTTATTGGACATTTGGGGCTAATTCCTAGCTCTTTCAAGTCCCCTGTTTAAAAACCCACTTTAGCACAGTTTTTGTGCTTGTTCTGACTCAGCAAAGCTCCTTATGGTCCTGCAGAGTGCTGCTAGCAGCAGAGAGATGAAAAAGAGTGACTGCTACCATATTTAAGTACCTTTTACTGCCTTTACCTTTGCGACTGTCTATTCTTTCTGAAAAATGAGTAAAAACTGCTCTTTTGTTAGAATTAAGCTTGTGTTTTGCATTTATTTAATACCTGCACTTTAAAGTTTGTCTTTTTGTTGATTTAACTGTTGAGGTTGCTCACTCAAGTGCGCTAGCCTGTATAAAGTATTTACTGTGCATTTTCTGTTGCCTGTTTAGAAAAAAAGAAAAAAACAAAAAAAAAAAAAAAAAAAATTTTTTTTTTCCTTGAGCTAGAATAGTCCTAACCCCATACAGGCTGTGCTCAGGACTTTAGAATAGTTCCTGTGTTGCCCATATCCTTACTTGGATAGAAGGAAGCTTCTTTGTTCACCAGTGGGAGTGGGGAGCTTTGAGCAGCCTATCTGTCCCTGGAGGAGTGATCTCAGCACAGAATCTTGTTGTTTATTGGCCGTTTTGGGCTAATTCCTATCTCTTTCAAGTCCCCTGTTTAAACACCCACTTTGGCGCAGTTTTTGCACTTGTTCCGACTCAGCAAAGCTCCTCGTGGTCCTGCAGAGTGGTGCTAGCAACAGAGAGATGAAAAAGAGTGACTGCTACCAGATTTAAGTACCTTTTACTGCCTTTACTTTTGCGACTGTCTATTCTCACCGAAAAGCGAGTAAAAACTGCTCTTTTGCTAAAATTAAGCTTGTTTTTTGCATTTATTTAATACCTGCACTTTAAAGTTTGTCTTTTTGTTGATTTAACTGTTGAGGCTGCTCACTCAAGTGCACTAGCCTGTGTAAAGTATTTACTGTGCATTTTCTGTTGCCTGTTTAGAAAAAAAGATAAAAAATCCTTGTTTTCACACATTTCCTGAGCTACAATAGTCCCTAATAAAGGTATTGCTGTATTCTGGACTTTAGAATAATTCATGTGTTGCCCATATCCTTACTTGGATAGAAGGAAGCTTCTTTGTTCACCAGTGGGAGTGGGGAGCTTTGAGCAGCCTATCTGTCCCTGGAGGAGTGATCTCAGCACAGAATCTTGTTGTTTATTGGCTGTTTTGGGCTAATTCATAGCTCTTTCAAGTCCCCTGTTTAAAAACCCACTTTGGCGCGGTTTTTGTGCTTGTTATGACTCAGCAAAGCTCCTCGTGGTCCTGCAGAGTGGTGCTAGCAGCAGAGAGATGAAAAAGATTGACTGCTACCTGATTTAAGTACCTTTTACTTCCTTTACCTTTGCGACTCTCGATTCTCGCCGAAAAGCAAGTAAAAACTGCTCTTTTGTTAGAATTAAGCTTGTTTTTTGCATTTATTTAATACCTGCACATTAAAGTTTGTCTTATTTTTGATTTAACTGTTGAGGCTGCTCACTCAAGTGCGCTAGTCTGTATAAAGTATTTACTGTGCATTTTCTGTTGCCTGTTTAGAAAAAAAAAACAAAAAAAAATCCTTGTTTTCCCACCTTTCCTGAGCTAGAATAGTCCCTAATACAGCTATTGCTGTATTCTGGACTTTAGAATAGTTCCTGTGTTGCCCATATCCTTACTTGGATAGAAGGAAGCTTCTTTGTTCACCAATGGGAGTGGGGAGCTTTGAGCAGCCTATCTGTCCCTGGAGGAGTGATCTCAGCACAGAATCTTGTTGTTTATTGGCTGTTTTGGGCTAATTCCTAGCTCTTTCAAGTCCCCTGTTTAAAAACCCACTTTGGCGTGGTTTTTGCGCTTGTTCCGACTCAGCAAAGCTCCTCATGGTCCTGCAGAGTGGTGCTAGCAGCAGAGAGATGAAAAAGAGTGACTGGTACCAGATTTAAGTTTCTTTTACTGCCTTTACCTTTGCGACTGTCTATTCTCACCAGAAAGCGAGTAAAAACTGCTCTTTTGTTAGAATTAAGCTTGTTTTTTGCATTTATTTAATACCTGCACTTTAAAGTTTGTCTTTTTGTTGATTTAACTGTTGAGGCTGCTCACTCAAGTGCGCTAGCCTGTGTAAAGTATTTACTGTGCATTTTCTGTTGCCTGTTTAGAAAAAAGAAAAAAACAAAAATATCCTTGTTTTCCACCTTTCCTGAGCTAGAATAGTCCCTAATACAGGTATTGCTGTATTCTGGACTTTAGAATAGTTCCTGTGTTGCCCATATCCTTACTTGGATAGAAGGAAGCTTCTTTGTTCACCAGTGGGAGTGGGGAGCTTTGAGCAGCCTATCTGTCCCTGGAGGAGTGATCTCAGCACAGAATCTTGTTGTTTATTGGCCATTTTGGGCTATTTCCTAGCTCTTTCAAGTCCCCTGTTTAAAAACCTGCTTTGGTGCAGTTTTTGCACTTGTTCCAACTCAGCACAGCTCCTCGTTGTCCTGCAGAGTGTTGCTAGCAGCAGAGAGACAAAAAAGAGTGACTGCTACCTGATTTAAGTAACTTTTACTGCCTTTACCTTTGCGACTGTCTATTCTCTCTGAAAAGTGAGTAAAAACTGCTCTTTTCTTAGAATTAAGCTGTTTTTTTTGCATTTATTTAATACCTGCACTTTAAAGTTTGTCTTTTTGTTGATTTAACTGTTGAGGCTGCTCACTCAAGTGTGCTAGCCTGTGTAAAGTATTTACTGTGCATTTTCTGTTGCCTGTTTAGAAAAAAAGAAAAAAAAAATCTTGTTTTCCTGCCTTTCCTGAGCAAGAATAGTCCCTAATACAGGTATTGCTGTATTCTGGACTTTAGAATAGTTCCTGTGTTGCCCATATCCTTACTTGGATAGAAGGAAGCTTCTTTGTTCACCAGTGGGAGTGGGGAGCTTTGAGCAGCCTATCTGTCCCTGGAGGAGTGATCTCAGCACAGAATCTTGTTGTTTATTGGCAGTTTTGTGCTAATTCCTAGCTCTTTCAAGTTCCCTGTTTAAAAACCCGCTTTGGCATGGTTTTTGCACTTATTCCGACTCAGCAAAGCTCCTCGTGGTCCTGCAGAGTTGTGCTTGCAGCAGAGAGACGAAAAAGAGTGACTGCTACCAGATTTAAGTAAGTTTTGCTGCCTTTACCTTTGCGACTGTCTATTCTCGCCGAAAAGCGAGTAAAAACTGCTCTTTTGTTAGAATTAAGCTTGTTTTTTGCATTTATTTAATACCTGTACTTTAAAGTTTGTATTTTTGTTGATTTAACTGTTGAGGCTGCTCACTCAAGTGTGCTAGCCTGTGTAAAGTATTTACTGTGCATTTTCTGTTGCCTGTTTAGAAAAAAAAAAAAAAAAATCCTTGTTTTCCCACCTTTCCTGAGCTAGAATAGTCCCTAATACAGGTATTGCTGTATTCTGGACTTTAGAATAGTTCCTGTGTTGCCCATATCCTTACTTGGATAGAAGGAAGCTTCTTTGTTCACCAGTGGGAGTGGGGAGCTTTGAGCAGCCTATCTGTCCCTGGAGGAGTGATCTCAGCACAGAATCTTGTTGTTTATTGGCCGTTTTGGGCTAATTCATAGTTCTTTCAAATCTCCTGTTTAAAATCCACTTTGGCGCGGTTTTTGCGCTTGTTCTGACTCAGCAAAGCTCCTCGTGGTCCTGCAGAGTGGTGCTAGCAGCAGAGAGATGAAAAAGAGTGACTGGTACCAGATTTAAGTACCTTTTACTGCCTTTACCTTTGCAACTGTCTATTCTTGCCGAAAAATGAGTAAAAACTGCTCTTTTGTTAGAATTAAGCTTGTTTTTTGCAATTATTTAATACCTGCACTTTAAAGTTTGTCTTTTTGTTGATTTAACTGTTGAGGCTGCTCACTCAAGTGCGCTAGTCTGTGTAAAGTATTTACTGTGCATTTTCTGTTGCCTGTTTAGAAAAAAAGAAAAAAAAAACCTTGTTTTCCCACCTTTCCTGAGCTAGAATAGTCCCTAATACAGGTATTGCTGTATTCTGGACTTTAGAATAGTTCCTGTGTTGCCCATATCCTTACTTGGATAGAAGGAAGCTTCTTTGTTCACCAGTGGGAGTGGGGAGATTTGAGCAGCCTATCTGTCCCTGGAGGAGTGATCTCAGCACAGAATCTTGTTGTTTATTGGCCGTTTTGGGCTAATTCCTAGCTCTTTCAAGTCCCCTGTTTAAAAACCCACTTTGGCATGGTTTTTGCGCTTGTTCCGACTCAGCAATGCTCCTTGTGGTCCTGCAGAGTGGTGCTAGCAGCAGAGAGATGAAAAAGAGTGACTGCTACCAGATTTACATACCTTTTACTACCTTTACCTTTGCGACTATCTATTCACGCCAAAAAACGAGTAAAAATTGCTCTTTTGTTAGAATTAAGCTTGTTTTTTGCATTTATTTAATACCTGCACTTTAAAGTTTGTCTTTTTGTTGATTTAACTGTTGAGGCTGCTCACTCAAATGCGCTAGCCTATGTAAAGTATTTACTGTGCATTTTCTGTTGCCTGTTTAGAAAAAAAGAAAAAAACTAAAAAATCCTTGTTTTTCCACCTTTCCTGAGCTAGAATAGTCCCTAATTCAGGTATTGCTGTATTCTGGACTTTAGAATAGTTCCTGTGTTGCCCATATCCTTACTTGGATAGAAGGAAGCTTCTTTGTTCACCAGTGGTAGTGGGGAGCTTTGAGCAGCCTATCTGTCCCTGGAGGAGTGATTTTAGCACAGAATCTTGTTGTTTATCAGCCATTTTGGGCTAATTCCTAGCTCTTTCAAGTCCCCTGTTTAAAAACCCGCTTTGGCGTGGGTTTTGCACTTGTTCCGACTCAGCAAACCTCCTTGTGGTCCTACAGAGTGGTGCTAGTGCCAGAGAGACGAAAAAGAGTGACTGGTACCAGATTTAAGTACTTTTTACTGCCTTTACCTTTTCGACTGTCTATTCTCGACGAAAAGCGAGTAAAAACTGCTCTTTTGTTAGAATTAAGCTTGTTTTTTGCATTTATTTAATACCTGCACTTTAAAGTTTGTCTTTTTGTTGATTTAACTGTTGAGGCTGCTCACTCAAGTGCACTAGCCTGTGTAAAGTATTTACTGTGCATTTTCTGTTGCCTGTTTAGAAAAAAAAAAAAAAAAAACAAAAAAATCCTTGTTTTCCTGCCTTTCCTGAGCTAGAATAGTCCCTAATACAGGTATTACTGTATTCTGGACTTTAGAATAGTTCCTGTGTTGCCCATATCCTTACTTGGATAGAAGGAAGCTTCTTTGTTCACCAGTGAGAGTGGGGAGCTTTGAGCAGCCTATCTGTCCCTGGAGGAGTGATCTCAGCACAGAATCTTGTTGTTTATTGGCTGTTTTGGGCTAATTCCTAGCTCTTTCAAGTCCCCTGTTTAAAAACCCGCTTTGGCGCGGTTTTTGCACTTGCTCCGACTCAGCAAAGCTCCTCGTGGTCCTGCAGAGTGGTGCTAGCAGCAGAGAGACGAAAAAGAGTGACTGCTACCAGATTTAAGTACCTTTTACTGCCTTTACCTTTGTGACTGTCCATTCTCGCCGAAATGTGAGTAAAAAGTGCTCTTTTGTTAGAATTAAGCTTGTTTTTTGCATTTATTTAATACCTGCACTTTAAAGTTTGTCTTTTTGTTGATTTACCTGTTGAGGCTGCTCACTCAAGTGCACTAACCTGTGTAAAGTATTTACTGTGCATTTTCTGTTGCCTGTTTAGAAAAAAAGAAAAAAAAATCCTTGTTTTCCCACCTTTCCTGAGCTAGAATAGTCCCTAATACAAGTATTGCTGTATTCTGGACTTTAGAATAGTTCCTGTGTTGCCCATATCCTTACTTGGATAGAAGGAAGCTTCTTTGTTCACCAGTGGGAGTGGGGAGCTTTGAGCAGCCTATCTGTCCCTGGAGGAGTGACCTCAGCACAGAACTTTGTTGTTTATTGGCCGTTTTGGGCTAATTCCTAGCTCTTTCAAGTCCCCTGTTTAAAAACCCGCTTTAGCATGACTTTGTGCGATTTTGCACATAGTGCAGCATCGAGCAGTGCCGCTTAAACAGGTTTAAACTATTAACGGCTCCACAGAGTCTGCTCTTCACTTTTTCCCTTGGAACTGATCTATATCTCAAAAAAAATCACTCTATTTTTCAATTTATAGCCTTTCACTTGCACTTAGAAGAAATTTTAAAGCACTAAAACCTTTCTTATACTCTTCTAAATACTTAACTGATCCTCCTAGATCAGTCAAAAGTGGTAATCATAAATATCCTGACGCGTCCAAAGGTCATTTTCATGTGTACTCTCCAGTCCAACTGGTGAATATGGGAATCTTAAGGCAATGTTACAACTGCCTTATGTACACAGACAACCCTCTCCTCCTCCCAACAAACTCAAATATATGTGTGAGATGCAACTATATTGCCAAACTGGAGGCTGAGCTCTCTCGACCAATGACTGGCACAGTCAATCAGGAGAAGAAGGTAATCACACACACCACACATCCAGTGTCACATAGACCTATCGCAACAACAGACCAAACACATAAACACACAAAAACATACTCGGAGGCTCTAAATAAACATCTGCCTAAGCAGCAGAGACCTCCAAAGCAAACACCCAAACAACTGCTACCCCACAACAATACCCACGTATCACGTAGTCCACAAAATCAGTGTGCCACACAGTCATAGCCCTTAAGGCTAAACAACACACCAAATACACTTGTAATAGGTGACTCTATAGTCTGACACACTGACGTCCCACTCACCAGGCTGAACAAGGAGAAGGTCACTGTAAGCTCTCTGTCAGGTGCCAGGATCCGCCACATAACACACGCACTCAGGTCACTCCAAAGCAAGTACAAATATGACTCCATCATTGTCCATCCTGGTGTGAATGACCTAAGACGTACCTCCCTGGACTACATGAAAAGAGACATAGAGGAGCTCTCTGATCATGTAGCCCAGGCTGGTATGAATCTGACCTTGAGTAGCATCTTACCCTCACCAAGAATGATGCCACAGTATAAAGACAAAATGATAAGTTTTAAAAATTGGTTAAAGTATTGGTGTCATTCAAAGGGGATCCAGTGTCTGTCAGCCTTGGATGACATGCTCGACAAGTCACGTTGCTTCGCTAAGGACGGCTTGCACCTGTCACCCCTGGGCTTTCGAATACTGGCTAAGGCTTTTGCCACCCCCATAGTGCCTTTTTTAGGAAAGGCTCAAAAGACAAACCCACCTCCATAGACAATACAAGGAAAAAGAAACTAAGGGTAATGCTGCTCAACACCAGAAGTCTAAACCTCAAAATGCATGCACTCAAGACTCTCCTCAGTATGGAAAACATCGATGTCTGTGCAGTAACAGAAACCTGGTTCAAGGATCCCAAAAGCACCCCAGCACTACCAGGTTATACTTCATACCATGCTTTTCGGCCACAAAACTCGGACCGAACCACAAAAGGAGGGGGAGTATCCATATACATCAAAAATACCCACACCTCCAGGTTAGTAGCACTGCACGAAGCAACGGAAACCATCCACGTGCAACTAACAGTGGGCAAAATTGCCTTTCAGTTTATAGCCTGCTACAGACCACCCACCCAAACTCAGGAACCCCACTCGGCCTTCCTGAGAACACTGGAGAACATGAAGGTCTCTCCAAACACCATTATATTGGGTGACTTCAACTACCCAAACATTGACTGGGTAAACTACTCAAGCCCACACACCCTCGCCCAATGGTTCCTAGAATTTATAAACTCAAATGCTATGGAACAACTGGTCACCACCCCCACAAGAGGGGAAAACATATTGGATCTGGTCATCACAAACATAGGGACTCTATGTTCCACACCAGAGGTATAACCCTCACTGGTAAGGTCAGACCCCAAATTAATCTCACTGGGCATCCATATCCTGTCCCCACCCCCAGCCAAGGTAACCACGGTGAAGAACTTCTCAAAAGCAAATTTCACACTTCTCAAAACCAAGGTGGTATCCTTCAAAGCCCCTGGGACAGTGGAAAACATGGCTCAAACCGCAGAATCATTCACAAACGCATTCTACGGACATCTACAGGAATGTATGGATCGTGCTATCCCAAATAAAACCAAGACTCACTCCTCCAAAGGCAGGAGATCTGTCTGGTGGACCCCGGCCATAAATAAGCTATACAACAAAAGGAGGAAGCTACTACACGATTGAGCAAAATCCCAAAAAGGGAAGGCATCACTGATCAGTACTAGCAAAAAGCTACGATCCCTCATAAAATCATCTAAGGCCAGCTTTGAAAGAAAAATTGCACAAGATACTAAGGACAATCACAAGGCCTTTTCTAGTTATGTCAAGAACCTGGGAGGCAACTCCCAGATATGCTCCGAGTTAGTGCAAAATGACAAAAAATACACTGAACCCACAGACAGTGCCAACATCCTGGCAGACAGATTCAGTGCAAATTTCTCCCCCCACCCCCCTCAAAAGAGCAAATCTCCATCCCAACAGAATGTAGCCACCCAGACATCACAGATGAACAGGTCAGACCTGCCCTCTCCAAAGCAAAAAACACAGCATCATTGGGACCGGACGGTGTCCCGGGCTGCGTCTTACACGAGCTACAAGATGAACTTAACCCTCACATTAAGTCACTGTTCAAGCTCAGCCTTACCACAGGATATGTACCCAAGGAATGGCGTACAGCAATGGTGGTCCCGCCCCACAAGGAAGGTGCCACAACAGACCCCAGAAACTATCGCACTATAAGCCTGACTTGCCTGGTCTGCAAAGCTATGGAGCGAATCATCATGGAACTCATAAACAATGACATCGGAAACCTTCAGACACTGGATCCTACCCAATTTGGCTTTGTTAAAGGCAGATCTTGCCTCCTGAACCTGGTTGACTTGTTTGAAACAGTTACCAGGGCCATAGATGAAAGGAAGGTAGTCCACACAGCCTACCTGGACTTCGCAAAAGCCTTCGACACAATACCCCACTCAGGTATCATAAATAAGCTCACTATCTTAAATATAAACCTCTATGTCACAAGATGGGTTATGAACTGGCTCAGGGGTAGAACCCACATGGTCAGAATTGCAGGTGCCTTGTCTGACTCTAAACCAGTTACAAGTGGAGTCCCACAAGGTTCAGTCCTGGGGCCTCTCATGTTCGGTATTTATTTCTCTGAGGTACAGGCAAACACGGGAGGACTATGGCTGACCAAGTTCGCAGATGACTGCAAACTGGGTGCCATAATAGACACTCCGGCTGACACAAGCATCCTCCAAAAGGATCTCACAGAGACAGATAACTGGTGCCAAAATCATGGCCTTAAGCTAAATGCTAACAAATGCATAGTCATCCCCTTTGGGAAAAACAAAGTGCCCACAGACAACCACGTAGGAGGTAACACATTAAGTACGGAGGAATTAATTAGGGATTTGGGGACCCAAGTAGATAGTAATCTCTCCTTTGACAATCACATTGCCAAAGTGGCTAGAAAGACCTTTTATTTAGCCCACCTCATCACGAAAGGTTTCACATCTAGATCAAGAGAGGTCTTTGTGCCACTCTATTCATCACTCATCAGGCCCATAATTGAATACAATGCCCCATTTGGGATGTACCTTACCCGACACCTGCAGCAACTGGAAAGACCCCAAAAGTACCCCACCAAGAGGATCAAGGGACTCAAACAGATGCCCTATGCAGTTAAGCTAAAGAAACTCCAGCTCTACTCAGTTGCTTACCACCTACTCAGAGGTGATCTGTGCCTGACATATAAAGCCATGTCCAACCCAGAATTAATGGACATGCTCCACCTCAAGAAATCCAAATCCCTTAGAGCTACACGCTTCAGAGACTTAAACCTCAGCACAGAAATAAATAGGACATGCTCGAGGGACAGATTCATATCCCAGAGACTCCCTTCACTCCGGAACAAAATCCCAGTCCAGGATAGGCAGAGCTCCTCACTGACCCTCTGACGAGTAGATGGGAGATCGTAAGTATATCCCCAGGATCTCTTCTGGGTCCCTGCTAGACAGAGGCACAATAAACTAACCGTAAAGGGGCTATATTCTGTGACCTACTATTCAAAGGCACAGTCTACAAATCTAAAAGGGTGGCGAAAGCCAAACACACTCTGGCTAGGCTTATAAATGCCCTAGGGCAGATAGTCTAGTATCACCCTATGAACCTATGAACCCATGTATACATAGACAGTACATCTGTACACTTAAACTGCATATGTATACACTCAGACAGTACACCTGTATACGTAGACAGTACATCAGTACATCTAAACTGTATATGTATACACTCTGACAGTACACCTGTATACGTAGACAGTACTGCTATGCACTTAAACTGTATATGTATACACTTAGGCAGTACACCTGTATACGTAGACAGTACAGCTATACACTTAAACTGTATATGTATACACTTAGACATTACACCTGTATACGTAGATAGTACATCTATACACTTAAACTGTATATGTATACACTTAGACAGTACACCTGTATACGTAGACAGTGCATCTATACACTTAAACTGTATATATATATATATATATATATATATATATATATATATATATATATATACTAGCTATACCCGGCCATGCATTGCTGTGGCTCAGTCTGGTTAAATGGAAAAGAAAGAAAAGAGAAAGCGCACATTGCTAATATGTTTAATTTCACAATGCTTGTGGGTATACAATATTTTTTGTTCTTCCATTGTCTGTGCAGACATAGAGATTGTCTGGTTTGCTGACTCTAGAACACGCAACATATAATTGTCCATGTGAGAAGCAATCCGTGTGTAGATCTAAACCGCACAATTCTAAAGACTGGCCCTGAGCTTTGTTGATGGTGATTGCAAACGCCAATCGAATTGGGAATTGCAATCTCTTAAATTGAAATGGCATATCCGTTGGAATCATAGGAATGTGAGGAATGAGGACATCTTCATCTTTGAAAGGTCCTGTCAAGATTGTTGCTTCTATGACATTGCTCATTAATTTTTTTACTGCAAGCCACGTGCCGTTGCAAAGCTTTGGCTGGTTGATATTTCGCAACATGATAATTGACACGCCGATTTTCAATTGCAGTACATGCAGTGGCATCCCTGGCAGATCGAGTGAATTCAAAAATTCTTTTGGATAATTAACCACTTCATCTGCTTCCACAACAGTGTCGACGGACTTCTATGTGACTGCCTCGCTTTGAATGTTAGACTGACTAATATTGTTAAGTTCGTAGACGTCTTTGTTCTTGGCCGCAAGAATAGCTCGTTCAGTCAGCCAATCATGATTCTTATAATTGGTTTGAATATTGGGAAATACTTTTCAACCAATTCTTCTTTTCACGTCACTAAATTGCAGAAGTTATGAGGCAATGAAATTCGTCCTGAGGTCAGATCAACCGGCACCTTTCCGTTCCCAATTTCCAGCAATTGATGTGAGAATATCTCAGCTGATCGATCATTTTGCAGCTGGACACGCATATTTGTAGTTAATTTTAACATCTTTACATGTTGCCACAAAGTAGAGTATTTCAGGCAAGCATTTATTTCGTCCGCTGGTGTCGATCGAGGAGAATGAAGCAGTTCTGAAGCTGCAGAATGCGATCACCGTGCTCGCAACTGTGCATCCTCAAGTCTGGCTGCACGTTGCTCTGCTGCTTCCTCAGCACATATTTGAGCCACTCTTTGTCTATTTCACTCATTCGCTGATGCCCGTTCTTCCTCAGTTTTATTTGCAATTACTCGTCGCACTGCTTCCGCTCCACGAGTACGACAACCTAAGTTTGATCTTCTGCGAGGCATTATTTGGATGAACTAAAGCAGATCGATTGCACTGAAAAAGAAGTAAGAAAGTTATAACAAAAACATATAAAATTGCATATTTGTATACAAATATATAGAATCCATAGTAGGTATATAAAAGCATGCATGTACTTGAATGCAACGTTTGACATCTATATAATAGTAGGTATATAAAAACACGCGCGTAATCGAATGCAACATTGTGTGAAAATTTCAAAGCAATAGGTGAACTTTCAGATATTTAAGACTTTGAACAAACGAACATTTACATTTTTATTTATATATATATATATATATATATATATATATATATATATATATATACACACACACATACACTTAGTACACCTGTATACTTAGTACATCTATACACTTAAACTGTATATGTACACACTTAGACAGTACACCTGTATGCGTAGACAGTGCATCTATACACTTAAACTGTATATGTATACACTTAGACAGTACACCTGTATATGTAGACAGTACATCTATACACTTAAACTGTATATGTAAACACTTATAGACAGTACACCCATATCCTTAGTACATCTATATACTTAAACTGTATATGTATACACTTAGACAGTACACCTGTATACACAGACAGTACATCTATGCACTTAAACTGTATATGTATACACTTAGTACGCCTGTATACGTAGACAGTACATCTATACACTTAAACTGTATATGTATACACTTAGTACACCTGTATATGTAGACAGTACATCTACACACTTAAACTGTATATGTATACACTTAGACAGTGCACCTGTATACGTAGACAGTACATCTATATAGTTAAAATGTATATGTATATACTTGGACAGTACACCTGTATACTTAGTACATCTATATACTTAAACTGTATATGTATACACTTAGACAGTACACCTGTATACGTAGACAGCACATCTGTGCACTTAAACTGTATATGTATACACTTAAACAGTACACCTGTATACATAGTACATCTATATACTTAAACAGTACAGCGATACACTTAAACTGTATATGTATACACTTAGACAGTTCACCTGTATATGTAGATAGTACATCTGTACACTCAAACTGTATATGTATACCCTTAGAAAGTACACCTGTATACGGAGACAGTACATCTATACACTTAAACTGTATATGTATACACTTAGACAGTACACTTGTATACGTAGACAGTACATCTATACACTTAAACTATATATGTAAACACTTAGACAGTACACCTGTATACGTAGACAGTGCATCTATACACTTAAACTGTATATGTATACACTTATAGACAGTACACCTGTATACTTAGTACATCTATATACTTAAACTGTATATGTATACACTTAGACAGTACACCTGTATACGTAGACAGCACATCTGTACACTTAAACTGTATATGTATACACTTAAACAGTACACCTGTATACATAGTACATCTATATACTTAAACAGTACAGCGATATACTTAAACTGTATATGTATACACTTAGACAGTTCACCTGTATACGTAGATAGTACATCTGTACACTCAAACTGTATATGTATACCCTTAGAAAGTACACCTGTATACGGAGACAGTACATCTATACACTTAAACTGTATATGTATACACTTAGACAGTATAGCTGTATACGTAGACAGTGCATCTATACTCTTAAACTGTATATGTAAACACTTATAGACAGTACACCTGTATACGTAGACAGAACATCTATACACTTAAACTGTATATGTATACACTTAGACAGTACACCTGTATACATAGACAGTATATCTATACACTTAAACTGTATATGTATACACTACATCTACACACTTAAACTGTATATGTATACAATTAGACAGTGCACCTGTATACGTAGACAGTACATCTATATAGTTAAAATGTATATGTATACACTTAGACAGTACACCTGTATACTTAGTACATCTATATACTTAAACAGTACACCTATACACTTAAACTGTTTATGTATACACTTAGACAGTACACTTGTATACGTAGAAAGTACATCTATACACTTAAACTGTATATGTATACACTTAGACAGTACACCTGTATACGTAGACAGTGCATCTATACACTTAAACTGTATATGTATACATTTAGACAGTACACCTGTATACAGACAGTACATCTATACACTTAAATTGTATATGTAAACACTTATAGACAGTACACCTGTATACTTAGTACATCTTTATACTTAAACTGTATATGTATACACTTAGACAGTACACCTGTATACGTAGACAGCACACCTATACACTTAAACTGTATATGTTTACACTTAAACAGTACACCTGTATACTTAGTACATCTATATACTTAAACAGTACAGCTATACACTTAAACTGTTTATGTATACACTTAGACAGTACACTTGCATATGTAGACAGTACATCTATACACTTAAACTGTATATGTATACACTTAGACAGTACACCTGTATACGTAGACAGTGCATCTATACACTTAAACTGTATATGTATACACTACATCTACACACTTAAACTGTATATGTATACACTTAGACAGTGCACCTGTATACGTAGACAGTACATCTATATAGTTAAAATGTATATGTATACACTTAGACAGTACACCTGTATACTTAGTACATCTATATACTTAAACAGTACACCTATACACTTAAACTGTTTATGTATACACTTAGACAGTACACTTGTATACATAGACAGTACATCTATACACTTAAACTGTATATGTATACACTTAGACAGCACACCTGTATACGTAGACAGTGCATCTATACACTTAAACTGTATATGTATACATTTAGACAGTACACCTGTATACATAGACAGTACATCTATACACTTAAACTGTATATGTAAACTATTCTTATAGACAGTACACCTGTATACTTAGTACATCTATATACTTAAACTGTATATGTATACCCTTAGAAAGTACACCTGTATACGGAGACAGTACATATATACACTTAAACTGTATATGTATACACTTATGTATATGTATAAATATGTATACACCCAGATCTGCTCTGAGTAACATCACAACAGCATGAAAATTACAGAACCAACTGATATTGCCAACATCCTGGCAGATAGGTTCAGTGCTAACTTTACCCCCCTCCCTCACCCCCTAAAGGACCCATATCTATACAGGAAGAATGCAGAGTCCCTGTAATCACAACTACGCAGGTAAAAGCTGCACTTTCTAAAGCTAAAAACACAGCATCCATGGCACCGGACAACATCCCAGGCTGCGTTTTACATGAACTTCAGAACGAACTGACTCCCCACTTAAGCACCATGTTCAATAATAGCCTTGCATCAGGCTTTGTGTCCACTGAATGGTGCACAGCAACAGTTATCCCACTCCCCAAAGGGGGAGCCACCATTGATCCTAGGAACTATGGACCTATTAGACTGATGAGCCTGGTCTGCAAGGCCATGGAACGTATCATCATGGAAGCCATAAACAAAGACATTGGTAACCTCCAAACTCTGGATCCCACCCAGTTTGGGTTTGTGAAAGACATATCATGCCTCCTGAACCTGATCAACTTCTCTGAGGCCGTCACCAAAGCTGTAGATGAGGGTAAGGTAGTTCACACAGCCTATCTGGACCTCTCCAAGGCTTTCGACACCATCCCCCATTCTGGAATTATAGTTAAACTCACTAAACTAGATATAAATCCCTACGTTGCAAGATGGGTTGCCAACTGGCTCACTGGCAGAACCCACACTGTAAAAGTTGCAGACTCCAAATCTGACCTCAAAGCAATGACAAGTGGATAATCACATTGCCACAGTAGTCAGGAAATCCTTCTATGTGGCACACCTCATCACAAAAGGTTTCTCATCCAGGAAAAAAGAGGTCATTGTTCCCCTCTACTCGTCACTCATTAGACCCATTATAGAGTACAATGCCCCTTTTGGTATGTACCTCACAAGACATCTACAACAGCTGGAAAGGCCACAGAAATACCTCACAAAGAGGATTACCGGCCTCAAAGAGATGCCCTATGCAGACCGTCTCAAAAAACTGCAGCTTTACTCCGTTGCATATCGCCTACTCAGAGGCGATCTCTGCCTAACACACAAAGCTATGTCAAACCCAGAGCTTTTAGGCATGCTCCACTTAAAGAAATCCCAATCTTTATGAGCTACACGCTCTAGGGACTTAAACCTCATCACCACAATAAACAGAACATGCTGGAGGGATAGATTCCTGTCCCAGAGACTTCCCATACTCTGGAACAAACTACCTATCTATATCAAACAAAGCTCCTCATTAGCGCTCTTCCAGAAAAATCTTGATGATTGGATGGGAGATAGGAAATTCACCCCAGGGATCACGTCTGTGGCTCTGCTCGACAGTGGCACAGGAAAATAATTTTCTTGGGTGGCGAAAGCCAGTGTACCTTTGGCTAGGCTTATATAGGCCTTAGGGCCAATAGCCTAGTACCTACCTATGAACCTATGAACCAATGAGTACCACAGGGTTCCATCCTGGGACCTCTCCTGTTTGGTATCTACTTCTCTGAAGTACAGGCTAACACAGAAGGCCTCTGGCTAATGAAGTTCGCAGATGACTGCAAACTAGGAGCCATAGTCAAGTCCCCAAATGATGTGGACATCCTACAGAAGGGCCTTGCTGAGACAGATGCCTGTTATCAGAGCCATGACCTCAAGCTCAATGCTAAAAAGTGCAGTGTCATCTCCTTTGGTAAAAACTCTGTACCCATGAACTACCACATAGTCAGCAATCTACTTAACACCAAATGTGTGATAAGAGACTTTGGGACACAGGTGGACAGTAGTCTCTCCTTTGATAGTCACATCGCCACAGTAGTCGGGAAGTCCTTTTACGTGGCACACCTCATCATAAAAGGGTTCTCATCCAGGAAAAAAGAGGTCATTGTTCCTCTCTGCTCAACACTCATTAGACCCATTATAGAGTACAATGCCCCTTTTGGAATGTACCTCACAAGACATCTGCAGCAACTGGAAAGGCCACAGAAGTACCTCACAAAGAGGATTACTGGCTTCGAACAAATGCTCTACACTGACCGTCTCAAAAAACTCCAGCTTTACTCCGTAGCATATCGCCTACTCTGAGGTGATCTCTGCCTAACATATAACGCTATGTCATACCCAGAGCTATTGGTCATGCTACACCTAAAGAAATCCCAATCCCTCCAAGCTACACGCTCTAGGGACCTAAACCATGTCACCACAATAAACAGGACACGCTGGAGGGATAGATTCCTGTCCCAGAAACTTCCCATACTCTGGAACAGGCTACCATCTATGTCAAGCAAAGTTCTTCATTAGCACTCTTCAAAAAAAATCTTGATGAGTGGATGGGAAATAGGAAATACACCCCGGGGATCACTTCTGTGTCTCTGCTCAATAGTGGCACAGGAAAATAACTTTCCTGGGTGGCATAAGCCAGGGAATCTTGTTAGCTAGGCTTATATAGGCCCTTGGGCCGATAGCCTAGTACCTACCTATTGAAGTACCTACCTGTGAACTTAGACAGTACACCTGTATACATGGACAGTACATCTATACACTTAAACTGTATATGTATACACTTAGACAGTGCACCTGTATACGTAGACAGTACATCTATACACTTAAACTGTATATGTATGCACTTAGACAGTACACCTGTATATGTAGACAGTACATCTATACACTTAAACTGTATATGTATTCACTTAGACAGTACACCTGTATATGTAGACAGTACATCTATACACTTAAACTGTATATGCATACACTTCGACAGTACACCTGTATATGTAGACAGTGCATCTATATAGTTAAACTGTATTTGTATACACTTCAACAGTACACCTGCATACGTAGACAGTGCATCTATATAGTTAAACTGTATATGTATACACTTAGACAGTACACCTATATACGTAGACAGTGCATCTATACACTTAAACTGTATATGTATACACTTAAACAGTACACCTGTATAAATAGACAGTACATCTATACACTTAAACTGTATATGTATACACTTAGACAGTACACCTGTATACTTAGTACATCTATTCACTTAAACTGTATATGTATACACTTAGACAGTACACCTGTATACGTAGATAGTACATCTATACACTTAAACTGTATCTGTATACACTTAGACCGTACACCTGTATATGCAGACAGTACATCTATACACTTAAACTGTATATGTATACACTTAGACAGTACACCTGTATACATAGACAGTACATCTATACACTTAAACTGTATATCTATACACTTAGGCAGTACACCTGCATACATAGACAGTACATCTATACACTTAAACTGTATATGTATACACTTAGACAGCACACCTGTATTCTTAGTACATCTATACCCTTAGGTAGTAAATCTATACACTTAGTTCATGTACACACTTAGTATATCTATACTTTCAGACAGTGCACCTCTACACTTAGACAGTTCACGTATACACTTGGATAATACACCTATATACTTAGGCAGTACACCTATATAATTAGACAGTACATCTTATAAACTTAGTTCACATATACACTTAGTAAACCTGTGCACTTAGCAGTACAGCTATATATGCCGACAATACATGTATACATTTAGACAGTACACCTGTACACTGAGACAGTACATGTATACACCTAGATAATACACCTGTAGACAGTACATGAGTATACCGACACAGCACATGTATACACTTAGACAGCACAGCTATCCACTTAGGCAGTACACCTATACAATTAGACAGTACATGTATACACTTAGGCAGTACATCTGTACACTGAGACAGTACTTGTATACACTTAGCACATCTGTCCACTTAGACAGTACGCCTATACAATTAGACAGTACATGTATACACTGAGACAGCACATGTACACACATAGACACTACACCTGTACATTTAGGCAGTACACCTACAAACTTAGTACACCAGTAGTCCATCGCTTGTAGATCTTTCTTGGATTGCATTGGATGAAGAAGAAAACCCTAATAGTGTTCAAAATGATCATAAGTTTATGAAATGCCACTGGAAACTTACACTATTTATCATTTTTGTCCCCTTTCTGTCATACTGATATACATCGTCATATCCCACTTCCTTTGCTGGGTCTGCCAGCATTCCTGTCTCACCACATTAATGCAGAATTTTAAGCTAGGACCAGTGAGCAACTTAAGGGCACCCTGGGAGTGTCTGATGGGTCGGCAAGGGGGGAGATGCCTTTCTAACTTCAAGAAAGTTTTTTTTTCTTTTCTGAACTACCTGAGATTCCACCACTCCCATACATTTGCCAACCTCATCCAAGGTCTAAACCCCTGAGATCATCATCAGTGAATGTCCTCCTCCCAGGATAGGCCTGCCCATCCCTCGTTGCCAAGTTTTTCAGGCTTGCAAGATGCTAATCTAACTCTGACTTGGACAATGGTTAAGGCTTTATCCCACTATCCCATGATGATGGCTTAATACCAACCCCATTTCTTGTACTACATAGACAGTTTTTAGTTCCCAATCACTGGTTGGAAGAAATAAAAAGGAAAAATGTGAAGAATGCTAGTTGCACAGCCCTGACTTCAGGATGAGCCACTTACAAGCACAGATTGCCTGGATCTGATTCAGTAACATTGGTGCATTTGTCTCATGATGATTGTTCCATCACTTCTTTTGTGGCTGCATCATTTTTAATCAGTGGCATGGCAGCTGAGTCCTATGAAGAGACCCAAGGAGTCCCACTGTCTGTCTCTGGACTGCGTTCATTAGCATTTCATTTTAAACAAGGGCTTAATGAGAAGGTTACTGCAGACCAGGAGGATGAGAATACATTTTCCAAAGTCAAAAGGGCAGGACCATTGTTGATATATATGCTTTTACCGAAATTTTAAATTGTTGTCGGGATGCAATTTTCTTAATATCTTTCAGGGTCAAATTTCACAGTTTAGCAATACATACAGAGTATAGACAGTCACTGTTATAATATTTAGATTTTTGAGAGACTACTGGATCTTGATTAGTGAATGTAGTTCTGTATGGGGTAAATCAGAACCATACTTAGGTCATTTGGCACCATAGGCAATTCAAAGACTGGTTTCCCCTGAATCCAAATTATGGACTAAAGCAAAAAAAGGCTTCCAGTCTTAAAGACCAAACAACAATTCTTCCAAACTTCCAAAGTTGTGAACTGTAGCAACATGGGTCCCCTCCAGTTGATCAAAGTTTTAAAAGTTCGAAACTCATATGGCTGAGACCATATGATCGAACTTTTAAAAGTTCGAACAGACTGAATGGAGAGCCCCGTACAGTGCGGAACAGGAAGATTTCCTTTTTCCGCAATGTAGTGTGATCTTGGAGTTGGTATATATAAATAGTGGGGAGGAGTGGGGGGCACAGGAGGGGCTTGCCCCCCTGCTACAAATATTTAGTTTTGTTTTTTGTTTTTCTTTAATTTTAGTGTTTAGACTTTTAAATGTTCGATGTTATGGTTTTGACCATTCAATCTACTGAAGTAGATCCAGCAACATACCTCTCAATCTCTTAGTTCAAGATATCTGGACACAGCTAAAATTATGGGAAGACAAGACACCCAAAAATAGGGATAGATTTTAAATACTGCTCCTGTAAACTTAGAAAGTTACTAGAATGACAGTATTTTGGTTAACATGCATTTTTCTGAAGGATATGAAGTCTGAAACTCAAATTTATGTCATTATTTAGTAACCTCAGTCCTCAGTGATTTGGCAGAAAACACAAATTTTATGAGGAAAAGACCAAAATTATGAGGCAAAAATCTGGACATTCAGTGAAAATCTGGACAGTTGAGAGGTATGTGTAGCAATGAGTTTATACAAGTACAAGCTCCATGCTACAGTTAACCTACTGCTGATGCATTCATTTGAGCTTTGGGAATGAAGACCAGTACATTGGTCAAGCCTGATTGTTGGATCTTCAGCACTGTAGATCGCGCTACCTATCAGTTTGTACCTAAGGCAGCCCACCCGCTGCACCTCACCATCATTGCAGTACTGGCCTGAGTTTAATAAGTAGCTGATGGTAGGGCATTTTTCTGTAGTACAGAGGGTGTTACAGGCAATCTTAAGATGATTGTAGGTTAGTTGATTAAGTTACTCCAGACAGCTGAAGACTATACTACATGACAGTGATGTGGTTGCTTTCACACTTAACTATTTTATTGTAAACTTTGCTTGGCTAACTGACAGGACAGAGAATTACTGAACACTGATCAGGCACAGAGGATACTATGGAGTGGAAAGGTATAAACTGTGGTCTTACATGAACTTGCTATTAGCAAAAGTTTGACTTATTAAGAAGTCTGAGTTTGTGGTTGTATTGGATATGTTGAACAAATCTTAAATTATAGTTTCATTATTCTCAGCAGTTTTGTAAATAGCTTGTTTCTAATATTCACAGTAGTTAGTATTGTTAATTTGTAATAGTCTGGTTGTTGGGATGGAGGTGTAAATAGCATTAGTTAATTTTTATTTTTTTTCAATTTAGGAATAGTTCAGATTGCTTGGAGCTGTCTTATCGTTGAGTCGATGAGGCAGCTCATATCAATGTTGAGTCATCTGCATACCAAATTAGATTTACTGGGTGAAAAGCTGTATGTGTTTTATTTATTAATATATGTTAAAGAGTAAAGGTTCTTGTAATGAACGTTCTGGCTCATCCACTCTTACTTGCAGAGAGCTGACACTTCATTTCTGACTGAGGTAACTTTTGAACTGACTGACTAGGATGTCAAACTGTATCAAATGTTTTTAATAGGTCTAGAAATGGAGATGTGACCATTTTACCTCGATTTTGTATTTTATGAATATTATTTATAAAGATTATTAAAGTTGTTTCTGTGTTATAACTCAGCCTAAATCCAAGTTAGTTTGTGGAACATAACTTGTGTTCCATTAGGTAGTTGGTGAACTTCAGGTTAACACATTTTTCAATTATTTAAATAGAGAGAACACCATGTATGTGTATATGTATGTGCTTGTGTAGCTGTTTATATATATGCATATGTATGTGTATGTGTAGCTGTTTATATACATATATATATATATATATATATATATATATATATATATATAGGTTCATAGGTTCATAGGTTCATAGATTAGTACTAGGCTAACTGCCCTTGCGAGCCATTTTAAGCCTAGCCAATTATCCCCTGTGAGATTCAAACCCTGTACCTTGTGTTTGTAAGGCAAACACCTTCACCATTAGGCCACCCTCCCACCCTATATGTATGTGTATATGTATGTGTATGTGTAGCTGTTTATGTATATGTATATGTATGCGCATATGTATGTGTATGTGTAGCTGTTTATATATATGTATATGGGTATGTATGTGTAGCTGTTTATATATATGTATGTGTATGTGTAGCTGTTTATATATATGTATGTGTACATGTATGTGTATGTGTAGCTGTTTATATATATATATATGTATATGTATGTGTATGTGTAGCTGTTTATACATATGTATATGCATTTGTATATGCATGCATGTGTATATCTATATTTTTATTTATATCTCTATTTAAGTGTATATGTATATATACATCAACCAAATATTGCCAGCACATTTAATTGCTCTAAATTGTGTATGTCCCTATATATATTTATATCTATGCAGATATATATATATATATGGTTCATATATATATATATATATATATATATATATATATATATATATAAAGAGAGCGAAAGGAAGAGCTATAAATAAAAAGATAGATCTATCTGTCTATCTATATACCTGTATATATATATATATATATATATATATATATATATATATATATATATATATATATGAGTCTACTTCACATGACTGAAAAAAACAAAAGACTGAAAATTCAAAATACTGAAGGATGGAATTTACCCCCTCTCCATTCTTGTGCAATCTTGCAGTTGATATATACAGTTAGCAGGGGGTGAAGAGAACAGCCCCCCCCCACATGCAGAGTGCAGGGGGGGGCTTGCCCCTTCCATTAAAAATGTGTTCAGTATTTTGAATTTTCACTCTTTCGGGACTCAGTCTTTTGGTTTGTCAGTCTTCTGAAGTAGTCATGTGTGTGCACACTAGAATATGATGTTGGACTGACTAAATTGAAGTTTACTGTGGCTCAGGTCATGCATGAAAAAGACACACAGTCTAAACAATGTGCCTAGTTAATAAATAAATGCATAAATCTGCATGGAGTTGTACTTAAAAGATATGAGTACCTAGATTAAATAGTGATACTGTTTATGAAAAGAATAAAATGAAGGCAATGAAATACTGGGCCTTATCATTTGAGATCAAAAGTGTGGAGTCTTGGCCAGCCTGTACCAGTCTCACTAGTTTAAGAAATGGTTTCTACAAATTTTAAGCCAAGATTACTCATGCCATATTGAGTTCAGAAATAAGATGTGAATAGGCAAATGAAAAAAGCTTTAGAAAGATCTAAAATATAATACCAGTAATGTCCCTGTATCCTTTGCCTTGTTTTAATGAACAGAAGAACAGTGGTGGTACTATAGATTTTCCTAAGACACAGTCTGACCCTGTGGCCTTGTACTAATGAACAGAAGAACAGTGGTGGTAATGTAGACTTTGCTAAGAGACAGTCTGACTCCATGGCATTGTACTAATGAACAGAAGAACAGTGGTGGTACTGTAGACTTTCCTAAGTCACAGTCTGACTCCGTGACCTTGTACTAATGAACAGAAGAACAGTGGTGGTACCTTAGAATTTCCTAAGACACAGTCTGACTCCCTGGCCTTGTACTACTGAACAGAAGAACAGTGGTGGTACCTTAGAATTTCGTAAGGCACAGTCTGACTCAGTGGCCTTGTACTGCTGAACAGAAGAACAGTGGTGGTAATGTAGACTTTGCTAAGACACAGTCTGACTCAATGGCCTTGTACTAATGAACAGAAGAACAGTGGTGGTACCTTAGAATTTTCTAAGACACAGTCTGACTCTGTGGCCTTGTACTACTGAACAGAAATACAGTGGTGGTACCTTAGACTTTCCTAAGACACAGTCTGACTCCGTGGCCTTGTACTAATGAACAGAAGAACAGTGGTGGTAATGTAGACTTTGCTAAGACACAGTCTGACTCCATGGCCTTGTACTAATGAACAGAACAGTGGTGGTACTGTAGACTTTCCTAAATCGCAGTCTGACTCCGTGGCCTTGTACTAATGAACAGAAGAACAGTGGTGGTACCTTAGAATTTCCTAAGACACAGTCTGACTCCCTGGCCTTGTACTACTGAACAGAAGAACAGTGGTGGTACCTTAGACTTTGGTAAGGCACAGTCTGACTCAGTGGCCTTGTACTACTGAACAGAAGAACAGTGGTGGTAATGTAGACTTTGCTAAGACACAGTCTGACTCAATGGCCTTGTACTAATGAACAGAAGAACAGTGGTGGTACTGTAGACTTTCCTAAATCACATTCTGACTCTGTGGCCTTGTACTAATGAACAGAAGAACAGTGGTGGTACCTTAGAATTTCCTAAGACACAGTCTGACTCCATGGCCTTGTATTACTGAAAAGAAGTGCAGTGGTGGTAATGTAGACTTTGCTAAGACACAGTCTGATTCAGTGGCCTTGTACTAATGAACAGAAGAACAGTGGTGGTAATGTAGACTTTGCTAAGACACAGTCTGACTCCATGGCCTTGTACTACTGAACAGAAGAACAGTGGTGGTAATGTAGACTTTCCTAAGACACAGTCTGACTCCAATGGCCTTGTACTAATGAACAGAAGAACAGTGGTGGTACCTTAGACTTTCCTAAGACACAGTCTGACTCCATGGCCTTGTACTACTGAACAGAAGAACAGTGGTGGTAATGTAGACTTTGCTAAGACACAGTCTGACTCCGTGGCCTTGTACTAATGAACAGAAGAACAGTGGTGGTACCTTAGAATTTCCTAAGACACAGTCTGACTCCATGGCCTTGTATTACTGAACAGAAGAGCAGTGGTGGTAATGTAGACTTTGCTAAGACACAGTCTGATTCAGTGGCCTTGTACTAATGAACAGAAGAACAGTGGTGGTAATGTAGACTTTGCTAAGACACAGTCTGACTCCGTTGCCTTGTACTAATGAACAGAAGAACAGTGGTGGTACCTTAGACTTTCCTAAGACACAGTCTGACTCCATGGCCTTGTACTAATGAACAGAAGAACAGTGGTGGTACCTTAGACTTTCCTAAGACACAGTCTGATTCAGTGGCCTTGTACTAATGAACAGAAGAACAGTGGTGGTACCTTAGACTTTCCTAAGACACAGTCTGACTCCATGGCCTTGTACTACTGAACAGAAGAACAGTGGTGGTAATGTAAACTTTGCTAAGACACAAGGTAAGGCAGAAGAAATAATGAGCTCAATATGCCGAATGGATGCAGCAGTTTGGGAACCTTAGTGACTGTGCTGACACAGAATAGGTTGATAAGATCTGATAAAGGAATGATCTCCTCTTTTAGAGAGTTCTGGAGCAGTGGCTGGCTTCCACAGATTGCAGATTCCTCATATGAGAGGGCTATGTGGAACACAAGATTTAGAGAATGGAAGAAAATACATAACATCCCTTGATAAACTTCCTTCAATGCAACCCATCACCAGGTGACTCTGTCTCTCCAGGACAGAAAGCCCAATTGAAGCTGTTTTGTGTCTAGTGGAAGCCACAAAAGCTTCGACCCCCAAAGAAGAGGAAGATCTGTGAATCACCATGTAATCTACACAAGGTCATTCCAGAAAATTAACCCTTGCAGTATGTATATATGCAGAGAAGCCCATTATAATGCATCCAGTCAGTTACACTTTGCTAAGCCACATTGACTTATGCATGTTTTATTTTGATTTCTAATACCTTGCAATATTTATGTTATTGCTTACTTTTTTGAGCAGCAAATCATCATCTTCAACATCATAATCACCAATGACCCTTTTTAGTATTTTCTACATGGATTTGGCCAGTTATGTTAGCTGTTGCCATCTCTGTCAATTTAACGCCACTCTCCTACCTTCTTTAGCAGTCATGCCTGACTATCACAGATCTTCTCTCACACAATTAATCCATATTTTCACCAGGATGCCTCTGTTTCCTGTTGTCTTCTTCCTGTCTGTCCCAAATATTCTTCAATGGATTGTCGTCTGCTTGCCAACACATATGTCTGAATCAATGGTATCAATGGTATCTGTTCTCTTTGAGCTTATCTGCAACTGGAGCTACTTTGGCTTCTGCTCTGATGTCCTCATTTCTTTGCTCATCCCACAGTGGGCACCCTAACACCTGTTGCAAGCACTTTATCTTCATCACCTCTACTTCCTCAGCTTGCTCTGCCATCACTGCCCAGGTTTCTGTACCATGCACTAATACTGGTCGCACCACTGTTTTGCACACCTTACTTTTCAGCGTTTAACATTATGTTGTCACACACTACCCATGACACATGGTGCCAGTTGGCCAGAACCTCTCTGGTTCTAGCTTTGACCTTCTCATTCAAACTTCCCTTCTCCTCAACCACCCCTCCTAGGTACTTGAAGCTGTTAACCTGTTCCATTATGTTCTCTGCTATCTCATTTGTCAGCTCCTTCTGATTACACCCATTTGCTGCCATTATGACTGTCTTATCTATACTGAGTTTCATCCATTATGCCTTCAATTTTGCATTTCATTCCACTATCATTTGCTGAAATTCTTGTTCCGAGTCTGGCTATAATGCCATATTGTCTATATATATAGCAACTTTGTTGTTCTGCCCCATTGATGAGTTTGGTAATGTAGCCCATCTCCAGTATGAACAGCAGTGGGCTCAGAGCTGAACACTGATGTACACCCACACCCATTAATAATCCCTCTTTGAGTTCAAATACTGTTCATACTTGTGCCATTGGGTCATTGTGCATAGCCTGCACTAATCCTGCCAATGTTTCTACAACTTTAAACAATCACATAATTGTCCAAAATTAGCTTTCTGTTAACCTTGTCCTATACTTTCTCCAATGTTTTTGTGTAGAAATGCCCAGTTATAGTCTTTACATATGTCTAGCTTCTTCTAAACTGTCTTACTGCAAACATTGGTCAGTCAGTTATGTTGTATCCTAATCTGAGTCCAAATTGCCCAACTACCATCTTACTTTCTACTGTGCCTGGTATTTACTTATCAATCACCCTCTCTAGAACTTTCATGTAGTCTGTCAGGAGTTTGCTACCTCTACACTGTCCACAGTAGTGAATGTCCCCTTTATTCTTGAGCACTACTGCTAGCTTGCTTATCACCCTGTCATCTGGGATATGCCTTTCTCTCCACTGAGTACCCTCTAGAGCTATTTCTCTCCAGACTCAGCCACCATTTTGATTATGTAGGCCATGACCTCGTTTAGGCCTGCTGCTTTCGCTAACTTCATTCTCCTTAGTCTTGTTCTTACCTCTTCTCTCATCATAGGCTCCATCAAAAGCAATACAGCTGCTTTAGGATTCTCTTCCTTCACAGGTTGCTGGAAATACTCCTTCCATTTCCCTATAATGTCCTGCATACTGGTGAGCAAGTTATTGCTGGCATCCCTTATGGAAGGTGTCTGATGACTATCTTCCTTATCTTTCAGTCTTTTTACCTTGCAAACTAGTAGAGCTTCTTTGTGACTTCTACTGAGTCATTTTCCAGAAGCTGATAGAGTGCCTGTGATGCCTTGCTCTTTGCTACATCAACTCCTCTCTTAGCCCACCAGTATTCCTTCTTAGCCTGGTCAGTCTTTTTTATCTCTGTCTCATCCCTCTCCCTTTTTCCTACATTCCTTCTTTCTTTTGATGACTTTCTGGGCTTCTGCATTCCACCACCAGCTTTCCCTATGCACCTTATTTCCATACCTGGCTTAGTCAGCCGCATACATATTCTGTACTCTTTATACATGATGTTTTGACGTTCTTCTTCAACTCCACCTGTTTCATCTTCCTGAGGTGCTACAGCCTGAAGTATTTCCTTGATTCCTTGTACTTTCTCCTCAGCTTCAAAGTCTTAAGCCTGGTCTCTTTTGACCTTAGAGCCTTCTCTGACCATTGCTTACAGCTGAATGTGGCAACCAGTGGTTTATGCTGTGGGCCAGCTGTTTAACTGGGATGATTTTGCAGTCACTGATTGTATCCCGATGACCTCATGTTGATCATTCTTGTATTTGATCTTGTGACTGTCTCTCTCTTGCTGAACCATGTGTTGGCCACTATCAAGCTATTTGCCAGACAGACGTTTAGAATGTCTTCTATTTCTTTATTCCTGTTGCTCAACCCTTGTGGACCAAGGCACTCCTCATATCCTGTTCTGCTTGTCCCAATATGAGTATTGTGGTCCCCATTATCAATGGCAACTCATGTTGCCCTGCTTTGTTTAGTAGGTCCTGCAGCTGTTGCCTGAATGTACTCTGTTCCTCACTATCTCAGCCTTGTTGTAGGGCATAGGCTGAGATTATGAATAGTGCCCTATCCTTACACAGGAGTTTGATTGCCATGAAACTGTCACTAATTCTGATGACATTCCTCACTGTATTCTAAAGCCTCTCCCTCACCACAATTCCCACACAGTTTTAGTCTGTCCTCCCCTTGAGTAGTAAACTCTGGATACAAAGCCAAGTGGCTTTGCTACACTATCCTTTCATCTTGTTTCCAGAATACAGACCATGTCCTGCCTCCTCCTTACCATCATGTCATCTACTTTCAAGCTATGTCCTATCAGTGCATCTATATTAAGTGTAATCCTTAGTTCATGTTTGGCTGGCAGCTTTATTGATTTTACATCCAGCTTTTGCTCAACAGAACTATCCTGGGTAACAAAATCTTGGCAACTGGACACTGTATGGCAAGTAGCTTATTGACCTAAGGCTGCTGAGGTTCATGGAGGGCACACACTGGTAAATAGGGCCACATACAGTAGACTTCACCCACCATTAACATGGGTCCTTGGCAAATACTTATGTCCATTCTTGATGACATTAGTCATTGTGACCAAATCACCATCGAGTGGCTAGCCCTGACACAGCACCCAGTTTGTGATCCATGTTCGCCAATAGGGAGGATACTGTGCACCACAGCTGATTCTTGAAGCAGTTGGTCTATTCAACTCTTCCCCCAGTAGGCACCATCTAGAGCTTATGCTGGTGCCGCCCACAACTCCATTTTTGGGCAAGTTTGTGGTGGAAACACACAGAATGTTTTTGGGAGGTGAGAGGATTCTCCATGGAGACACGGGGAGAATATGCAAATTCAACACAGGCATTGGCCAGAAGTCAGGCATGAACCTAGTACTTTGTGGATGGAAGGCAAAGACCTTAACTTTTTTGCCAACGGCAAAATATACTTAAAATTCAACTTGCCAATAGATCTTGCTATACTAGGTAGAATGCAGAATGTGTTTTCACACTTAACAGCTCACTTTATGCTATGCAAATTTTACAGGACTGTGAGGTTTAGCCAGTTCTAGCACCATCTTGAGCAATCACTAGGAGTAGGATCACCTTCAACCTCCACCCATATTATGTTACTAATGCATGCTAACCCTAACCCAACTCATTACTTTAGACATAAAAAATTTCCATAACTCTACCACTTCACAAGACAGCCTCCTTCCCTATCCTGTACTGTAGTCCTTACCTGCAAACACTCTTGAGACACATTCCTGATATTTATCCCCTTACCTAGTCCTAACTCTAACCATAACTCACAAATACTCATAAAAGTTATCCAAAAATCTATCCCGTTAACTGCTAGTTGCTCAAACCCTTATCCGCACATACTCCTACCCCTAATACTGAAACCGTCACTACATGCAAAAGTATGAACATTAAATTAAAAAAAAACACTTACCCAACATTGAACAATTTTATCACTCAGTCAAACCCACAATCAACAATATTCAAATCTGACAATTTACGCACACCCTCAGCATTTTCAAAAAAAATGCCATTCAACCAGGCATCGTACTCACATACTATGCATTGTATGTATATATATATATATATATATATATATATATATATATAAATATACATATATATATATATATATATATATGTGTGTGTGTGTATATTATATACACTTTGTGTGTGTCTGTGAGTCCACATGTGCGTGTATACACAAATACATAAAGAAGATTTCTGAAGTAAGTTAATAATCAACATCTTACTAAAGGGGGAAATGTATTTTTTAATCTTGGAAGGCACTAGACAACTATACAATATACATGTAATTTTTTTAAGTATTGATATTTATTTTTAGTATTAGGTTGCCTGATCTGATTTTTGTTTCTCTTTATAACGCATTCTAAGCAGAACCTTAAAAATAGAACCAGATCAGACTTTCCCTCATAAACATTCCATACATCATCTCTAAGCAACCTACAGTATT